>NC_081354.1:191825042-192075042 GCF_030684315.1 Stegostoma tigrinum
TAGCGTCTGCGGAGGGAGAAACAGAGTTTGTTCCAACTCAAATGACCTTCAGAACGTCAGCACAGCAATGGATACTTGTTAGGCTGGACAACTACTGCTGTCCAAATCTCTCCTGATTACAGTCGAGGAACACTTGCCCCTCACTGCCCCTTACAGTCCCACCATCCTAGTCTATATTTAGGTAATTGAAGTCCTGCATTATAACTGCTCCACAATGTTGGCATTTCTCTGTGATTTCCATGCTGATTGATTCCTCTACATCCTCCCGATGAAAAGGTAAAATCACCAGACTGTAGGACTGCTGTTTCATTAAAGAATGATGACTGAATGGTTTTAGCCTGACAGTCACCATGGCTCAGGTGAGGGAAGAGGTTGAGAAGGAGGGACCTGAACAGTAACCTCAGGTGGAATTTGAATTGAAACCATGCTGTTGATGTCACTATATATCACAAACCATTTGAGTTAAATGAGCCCCAAGTTCTATGGTTTGTGAATGATACTGAGCAATGTAATCGCACCCTTTTTGTTCCTTAGTCCCACTCCGCCCTTGAACACTCCAAGACCATTCACCACTCCTTACCTGCCTCTTCGCTGAGATGAGGAATCTCTTCAGGCAGAAGGTGGTGAATCTATGGAACTCATTACCACAGAGGACTGTGGAGGCCAAGTCACTACTGAAGACAAGAGATAGATAGCTTCTTGATTAGTCAAGGAATCAAGGATTCCAGGGAGAAAGCAAGAGAATGGATTGAGAAACATATCAGCTACGATTGAGTAGCCAAGCAGAGTCAATGAGTAGAACGGCCTAATTCTGCTTCTATATCTTATATCTTATGGTTTTCCCGAACAGTTCATATTCAAGAATATTTGACTTCCAGCTGTGCCGTTCCTTGAGTTGGGTCTCTGTTAACGCATCATTTGGGTGGAATGTTCAGGAATGATATTTGCACTGATACCATAGTGAATCTTGCCGTTTTGTACGTCCTTTCTGGTATGTGTCACTTTGCTGAGGTAAAGGCTTCACTTGCTCTGATGGTGTCAGAGATAATGGGAGCTGCAGATGCTGGAGAATCCAAGATAATAAAGTGTGAAGCTGGATAAACACAGCAGGCCAAGCAGCATCTCAGGAGCACAAAAGCTGACGTTTCGGGCCTGGACCCTTCATCAGAGAGGGGGATGGGGTGAGGGTTCTGGAATAAATAGGGAGAGAGGGGGAGGCGGACCGAAGATGGAGAGAAAAGAAGATAGGTGGAGAGGAGAGTATAGGTGGGGAGTTAGGGAGGGGATAGGTCAGTCCAGGGAAGACGGACAGGTCAAGGAGGTGGGATGAGGTTAGTAGATAGAGGTGTGGCTTGGGGTGGGAGGAAGGGATGGGTGAGAGGAAGAACAGGTTAGGGAGGCAGACACAGGCTGGGCTGGTTTTGGGATGCAGTGGGGGGAGGGGATGAGCTGGGTTGGCTTTCTACCTCCCTAAGGCAGAGACAGGCTGGGCTGGTTTTGGGATGCAGTGGGGGGAGGGGATGAGCTGGGCTGGTTTTCTGCCTCCCTAACCTGTTCTTCCTCTCACCCATCCCTTCCTCCCACCCCAAGCCGCACCTCCATTTCCTACCTACTAACCTCATCCCACCTCCTTGACCTGTCTGTCTTCCCTGGACTGACCTACCCCCTCCCTACCTCCCCACCTATACGCTCCTCTCCACCTATCTTCTTTTCTCTCCATCTTCGGTCCGCCTCCCCCTCTCTCCCTATTTATTCCAGAACCCTCACCTCATACCCCTCTCTGATGAAGGGTCTAGGCCCGAAATGTCAGCTTTTGTGCTGCTCCTGAGATGCTGCTTGGCCTGCTGTGTTCATCCAGCTTCACACTTTATTAACTTGCCATGATGGTGTCCATTTGGCTGTGTTACATTGACCCTATTTTCTATCTGTGTGGGATCTGTAAGCTGTAACATTACAGCTGTTTGTTCATTCTTGCTTGACGCATTGGTGATGAACACAGAACATAGAACATAGAACAATACAGCACAGAACAGGCCCTTCGACCCTCAATGTTGTGCCGACCTGTAAACTAATCTAAGACCTTCCCCCAACACTATCCCATCATTATCCATATGCTTATTTAAGGACTGTTTAAATGCCCCTAATGTGGCTGAGTTAACTACATTGGCAGGCAGGGCATTCCACGCCCTTACCACTCTCTGAGTAAAGAACCTGCCTCTGACATCTGTCTTAAATCTATCACCCCTTAATTTGTAGCTATGCCCCCTTGTACAAGCTGAAGTCATCATCCTCGGAAAAACACTCTCACTGTCCACCCTATCTAATCCTCTAATCATCTTGTATGTCTCTATTAAATCCCCTCTTCGCCTCCTTCTCTCTAATGAGATCAGACCCAAGTTCCTCAACCTTTCTTCATAGGGCCTGCACTCTAGACCAGGCAACATCCTAGTAAATCTCCTTTGCACCTTTTCCAATGCTTCCACATCCTTCTTGTAATGGGGTGACCAGAACTGCGCGCAATATTCCAAGTGAGGCCACACTAGCGTTTTATACAGTTGCAGCATGACATCACGGCTCCGGAACTGAATCCCTCTACCAATAAAACCTAACACACCATATGCCTTCTTAACAGCACTATCAACCTGGGTGGCAACTTACAGTGATCTATGTACATGGACACCAAGATCCCTCTGCACATCCACTCTACCAAGAATCTTTCCATTGACCTGGTATTCTGCCTTGCTATTATACTTCCCAATGTGAATCACCTCACATTTATCGGTATTAAACTCCATTTGCCACCAATTCTGCAGTTTATCCAAGTCACCCTGCAACCTGCAACATTCTTCCACACTGTCCACCACTCCACCGACTTTAGTGTCATCTGCAAACGTACTCACCCATCCACCTATGCCTGTGTCCAAGTCATTTATAAAAATGACAAACAGTAGTGATCCCAAAACAGATCCTTGAGGCACACCACTAGCGACCTGACTCCAGGCTGAATATTTTCCATCAACCACCACTCATTGCCTTCTTACAGAAAGCCAGTTTCTAATCCAAACTGCTAAATCTCCCTCAATCCCGTGCCTCTGTATTTTCTCCAATAGCCTACCATGTGGAACCTTATCAAAGGCTTTACTGAAGTCAGTAGAGAAGTTTGAAAAGATCCTGGACATTGGTCATTGCTGGCTGCTCTCCAGGTGTTGCTGAGGCCTGGCTTGGCCTCCCCTTTTTAATTTGATGAGAAGTAGGATTTCTGTTACATTTTAGGCCAAGGCCCTCGTTTAGAACAGATAGTAGGAACTGCCGATGTTGGAGAATCTGAGATAACACAATGTGAGGCCGGATGAACACAGCAGGCCAAGCAGGAAAGCTTGACGTTTTGGGTCGGGACCCGTCTTCAGAAACTTTTCATACCATCTCCCCCATGTCCCTCAGAATGAAGTTTGATAATTTCTGCTTTACAGAACACTGTAATAGGCGTCCCAACAATTCGAGGGAGATGTCAGCAAATCACAGAGCGGTGTGAGAGGAATAGGGTTATAGTTGTTAGTTATTTCAACTTTATTAATATTAATTGGGGCCACATTACTGTGAAAGGATTAGACAGGCTGGAATTTTTTAAGTGCATCTGGGAGAGGTTTTAAATGCCAGTATGTAGATAGAGAATGGGTTAATGCTGGAATTAATCCCAAAGGGAATGAAGTCAGTGAAGTGGTTGAAGTGTCAGTGGGTGTTCATTTTGAGGATACTGACCATAACTCTGTAAGTTTCAAAGTCAGTCTGGAAAGGGGCAAGGATAATGCAGAAGTTAACTCTCTGGGGAAGGCTGATTTCAATATCATTAGACAGGATTTGGTAAACTTAGACTGGGAGCAGCTACTTGCAGATCTTACAGTCATAGAGTTATGCAGCACGGAAACAGACTGTTTGGCCCAACTCATCCATTCTAACCAGATATCACAATCTGACTTAGTTCCATTTGCAACATTTGGCCCATATCCCTCTAAATCCTTTCCATTCATGTGCCTATGCAGAAGCCTTTTAAATGTTGTAATTGTACCCACCTCCACCACTTCCTCTGGTAGCTCATTCCATACACACAGCACCCTTTGTGTGAACATGTTACCCCTCGGGTCCCTTTTAAATCTTTCCCCTCTCACATTAAACCCATGCCCACACCAATGCCAGGCAATGACCATTTCTAATAAGAGACAATCTAACTACCACCCATTGATATTTAATTTTGATTTGATTTGATTTATTCTTATCGCCTGAACTGAAGTACGGTGAAAAGTATTGTATTACGTTATATCAGGACAAATCTTTACATCAGAGTAATAGAACAGAATGCAAAATATAGTGTTGCAACTTCAGAGAAGGTGCAGAGGAAGATCAACTCTGAGATATGAGAGTCCACTCATAAGTCCGATAACAACAGGGAAGAAAGTGTTCTTAAATCTGTTGGTAAGTGTTTTCAAATGTTTGTATCTTCTGCCGGTGGGAAGAGGGTGGAAGAGAGTATTTGCAGATGATAGAAAATTAGGGGGTGTCATTGATAACGAGAAGGGTTATCAAAAAGATGAAGTTAGCTGAGGATTGGCAAGTGCAATTCAATACAGATAAGTGTGAGGTGTTGCACTTTGGAAAATCAAACCAAGGGCTTATACAGGACATGGTAATGTCCTGAGGAGTGTTGTGGAACAGAGGGACCTGGGAGTACAAGTACATACACAACAAATACATACCCTGGCCAACATCTCTGTCTCTGGCTTGTTGCAGTGTTCCAGTGAAGCTCAATGCAAGCTGCAGGAACAACACCTCATTTTGTGCTCCTAAGATGTTACTTGGCCTGCTGTGTTCATCCAACTCCACACTTTGTAACCTCATTTTCCGCTTGGGGGCCCTACAGCCCTCCAGACTCAATATTGAGTTCAATGGTTTTTGTGCCTAAACTCTCCCATGTTCCAGCCCCCTACCCAACACACCAGGCCTTGTTACCACAAAACCTGCCATTACACACCCGCTTTTGTTAGCCTCTAACAGCCCCCATTAACAACTACTTACCCTCCCAGCCTGATCGTTAGCAACTTCTTTGTCTGTCCAACTGTCTTTCTCTCTCTTTGGGTTCTCTCCTATTGTTTATTCCCTACCCCACCCACCTCCCTATTTTCAGCATATAAACTGACGTTTCCCCAGCCACCGTCAGTTCTGAGGAAGGGTCACCGGATCTGAAATGTTAACCCTGTTTTATCCTTCACAGATGCTGCCAGACCTGCTGAGCTTTTCTAGCAACTTTGTTTTTGTTCCTGATTTACAGTATCTGCAGTCCTTTTGGTTTTAATTTAGCAATTCCAGGAAACCTGGGAAGTCGGAGACATCAAGAGTTTGATCAAGAAAAAAAAGGAAGCATTTGACAGGTACATGGGAGGCTTTTCAAGAGTACAGAGAGCTGAGGGAGTGGGTTGCTTAAAAAAAAATGCAAAGTGCAGAAAGGGGCCAAAAAATGTCATTGGCAAATAAGATTGATGTGAGGGCAACACAGAGAGGAGAAAGATGTAGTGGTCCCAGAGTTTAGTAACTTTAGTCCATGAGTAGATTAGAAGTTCTCCTGGGAAAATAGAACATTGAGAGACGAGTTAACGGAGGCAGAAAATGACAAGGAGTCTGAACGGATAGAAAAACAGTTCCAGCTGTTCGTCATTTTCATAAATGATTTGGATGAGGACGTAGAAGGACGTAAATTTGCAGATGACACTAAGGTTGGTGGAGTTTTGGATAGTGACGAAGGATGTTGTAGGTTACAGAGAGACATAGATAAGCTGCAGAGCTGGGCTGAGAGGTGGCAAATGGAGTTTAATGTGGACAAGTGTGAGGTGATGCATTTTGGTAGGAGTAACTGGAATGTAAAGTGCTGGGCTAATGGTAAGATTCTTGGTAGTGTAGATGAGCAGAGAGATCTCGGTGTCCATGTACACAGATCCTTGAAAGTTGCCACGCAGGTTGACAGGGTTGTTAAGAAGGCATACAGTGTTTTAGCTTTTATTAATAGACAGATCGAGTTCCAGAACCAAGAGGTTATGCTGCAGCTGTACAAGACTCTGGTGCGGCCGCACTTGGAGTATTGCGTACAGTTCTGGTCACCACATTATAAGAAGGATGTGGAAACTTTGGAAAGGGTGCAGAGGAGATTTACTAGGATGTTGCCTGGTATAGAGGGAAGCTCTTACGAGGAAAGGCTGAGGGAATTGAGGCTGTTTTCGTTAGAAAGAAGAAGGTTGAGAGGTGACTTAATTGAGACATATAAAATAATCAGAGGGTTAGATAGGGTGGATAGGGAGAGCCTTTTTCCTAGGATGGTGACGGCAAGCATGAGGGGCCATAGCTTTAAATTGAGGGGTGAAAGATATAGGACAGATGTCAGAGGTAGTTTCTTTACTCAGAGAGTAGTAAGGATTTGGAACGCTTTGCCTGCAACGGCAGTAGATTCGCCAACTTTAAGTACATTTATGTCGTCATTGGATAAGCATATGGACGTACATGGAATAGTATAGGTTAGATGGGCTTCAGATTTGTATGACAGGTCGGCGCAATATCGAGGGCCAAAAGGCCTGTACTGTGCTGGAATGTTCTATCTTCTATGAAAGGCAAGTGATATCAAGGTGACTAAGGCAACAAACAGCATCTGAAATCTTTGTGTCTGGACAGAATGGTGGAAGCATATTCAATGGAAGCCTTTGAATTGGGAATTGAATCTTTATCTGAAGAGTATTATTCTCAGAAAATTAAGGAATACTCAAAGGAATGAGCTAGCACAGCCACAATTGACTGACTGGTCTTCTGCATGATGCCCACTGAGTGAATCCTCAAGTTTATCAGTGCTGGATAGAACAATGCAGCACAGGAACAGGCCCTGTAGCCCTCCAAGCTTGCACCAACACTGACACATTTTGCCTTTCCAGACTAAAGCTGTCTTCACTTACAGGATCCATATCACTCTCCAACGAGAGAGAATCTAACCATTACCCTTTACATTCAGGCAGCATCATGGAAAACAGTGCCAGTGAGGAAGTGATAAAGTGGGGATTGGAGAGAGGTCAGTGAGAGTCAGAGAGCACATTCAAGGGGATACACTGAGAAACAAGGAGGAATAAATGGCCGCCCTTCTGTGCTGAGGATGAATCTCCAAGGCTGATTACACAGGGACAGGGTAAAGTACCTCCACTTCACTAAACAGGGTGTGAGGGCCCTGGGGCTTGCCGACTGTGTGAGATCATCTCAAACTGACTGAGATTTTGTCTTTCTGCAGGTGAAAAGGGATGTATTGTCAGAGACAAAGTTTATCGAGCTGGTGCTGGTGGCAGATAGAGAAGAGGTCAGTTTGTTCATTGAACATATCAAATATGAGGAACTGACACAGTCTGTGCAAAGGTTCACACAATAATGAGCTGCAGTTCGGTGGGGCTGAGGACTTCGACATTTCAAACTCTAAAGAGTGTTGGAGGGAAGACAGAGAGTTGAGAAATTCCACCACTTCTATCAATTGGCTTACTTTCAAAAGCTCAATTGAGTAATTCGGAGATTTCAACTTCTCCAACATAAATTGGGATACTAATACTCTTAAGCATTTAGAAAGAGTGGATTACTTGAAATGGAGAAGACTCAACAAGGGATGCAGCAGTGCACGATCGACATCACTTTGCCCACAGCCTCCACAGCCAGCAGCTGCAGAAGACACAGCAACACTGAACCCTGCCAGACCTTCCCCTTACTGAGGACGAACATCAAAGGCTCACCTTTGTCCTTCTCCACCCACACATCAACGAATACCGGTCACATTTGGACATTGAGCAGTTTTTCCGCCGCCTCCACCTCCACGCTTACTTCTCTGACTGGGAGCCTAACTCTTCTTCTACTGACCCCTTCTCCCGCCTCCAACACAAGCCCTGCTCCTGGACACCACCCCAAAGCTTCCGCCCGCCTCGAACTCTTCATCTCCAACTGCCGTCGAGGCATCAATCGCCTCAACCTCTCCACCCCTCTTACCCACTTCAACCTCTCCCCTGCAGCCCTCCACTCCCACTGCTCCAATCCCAGCCTCAGCATCAAACCCGCAGACAAGGGAGGCACAGTTGTAGTATGGCGCACTGACCTCTACATCTCTGAGGCTAGATGTCAAGTCTCCGACACCTCCTCCTACTGCCCCCTGGATCATGACCCCACACCCGAGCACCAAACCATCATCTCCCAAACCATCCACAACCTCATCACCTCAGGTGACCTCCCACCCACAGCCTCCAACCTCATTGTTCCCCAACACCACACCACCTGCTTCTATCTCCTTCCCAAAATTCACAAACATCCCTGCCCTGGTCGACCCATTGTCTCCGCCTGCTCCTGCCCCACCAAACTCATCTCCACCTATCTGGACTCCATTTTCTCCCACCGGCCCAGGAACTTCCTACCTACATCTGTGAAACCACCAACGCCCTCCACTTCCTCCAGAACTTCCAATTCCCCAGTCCCCAACACCTCAATTTTACTATGGACATCCCCATGCAGATGGCCTAAAGGCCCTCTGCGTCTTCCTGTCCCACAGGCCTGACCAGTCTCCCTCCACTGACACCCTCATCCGCCTAGCCGAACCCATCCTCACACTCAATAACTTCTCTTTCGATTCTCCCACTTCCTACAAACAAATGGAGTGGCCATGGGTACCTGCATGGGCGCAAGGTATGCCTGCCTCTTTGTAGGTTACGTGGAACAGTCCCTCTTCCGTACCTACACTGTACTTAAACCACACCTCTTCCTCCGTTACATCCATGACCATTGGCACCACCTCGTGCTCTCACGAGGAGCTTGAACAGTTCATCCGCTTCACCAACACCTTCCACCCCAACCTCAAGTTCGCCCGGACCATCTGTAACACCTCCCTCACCTTCCTGGACCTCTCTGTTTCCATCTCGTGCAACCACCAAGAAACCAATATCCATTCCAAGCCCACCGACTCTCACAGCTACGTTGAATACACCTCCTCCCACCCACCCTCCTGCAAAAATGCCATCCCCTATACCCAATTCCTTCGCCTCTGCCACATCTGCTCCCAGGATGAGGCATTCCACTACCGTATATCTCAGATGTCCTGGTTTTTCAAAGTCCACAACTGCACCCCTGGCAGTGGTTGAGCACGCCCTCGGCCATGTCTCCCGCAACTCATCCCTCACACCCCGTCCCCGTAATAACAACCAAAAGGTAATCCCCCTCATCCTCACATACCACCCCACCAACCCCTGGATCCAACACGTCATCCTCCGACACTTCCGCCATCTGCAATCTGACCCCACCACCAAAGACATTTTTCCATCCCCACCCTTGTCTGCTTTCCAGAGGGAACACTCTCTCCGTGACTCTCTTGTCCGCTCCACATTCTCCTCCAGCCCCGCCTCACCCGGCACTTTTCCCTACAACCGCAGGAAGTGCTATACCTGCCCCCACGCCTCCTCCCTCACCCTCATCCCAGGCCACAAGAAGACTTTCCACATCAAGCAGAGGTTCACCTGCACATCTGCCAATGTGGTATACTGCATCCGTTGTACCCGTTGTGGCCTCCTCTACATTGGGGAAACCAAGCGGAGGCTTGGGGACCACTTTGCAGAACACCTATGCTCGGTTTGCAATAAACAACTGCACCACCCAGTCGCGAACCATTTCAACTCACCCTCACATTCCTCAGATGACATGTCCATCCTGGGCCTCCTGCAGTGCCACAATGATGCCACCCGAAGGTTGCAGGAACAGCAACTCATATTCCGTTTGGGAACCCTGCAGCCCAATGGCATCAATGTGGATTTCACAAGCTTCAAAATCTCCCCTCCCCCTACCTCATCCCAAAACCAGTCCAGCTCGTCCCCGCCTCCCTAAGCTGTTATTCCTCTCACCTATCCCTGCCTCCCACCTCAAGCTGCACTTCCATTTCCTACCTACTAACCTCATCCTGCCCCCCTTGACCTGTCCGTCCTCCCCGGACTGACCTATATCCTCCCTACCTCCCCACCTACATTCACCCTTACTGGCTCCATCCCCGCCTCTTTAACTTGTCTGTCTCCTCACCACCTATCTTCTCCTCTATCCGTCTCCCTTCCACATCCTCCTCTCTCCCTAATTATTTCACAACCCTATTCCCATCCCCTATTTCTGATGAAGGGTCTAGGCATGAAACGTCAGCTTTTGTGCTCCTAAGATGCTGCTTGGCCTGCTGTGTTCATCCAGCTCCACACCTTGTTATCTCGGATTCTCCAGCATCTGCAGTTCCTATTATCTCTGAAGGGAAGAGCTGGCAGGTTTTCGGATCCATGACTGATGAGAGATATTGAGGCTCTGGTCAGGAAAAGAAGAAGGCATACATTGTGTTTAAGTCCCAAGCTGATTATATGATGTGTTGGAACACACTTAAGAGGGAAATCAGAAGGGCAAAAAGAGGGCATGAAATGGATATGAAGATAATCCTAAGAGGTTATGTAGCTATATTAAGAGTAAAAGAGTGGCTAGGGAGAAAATAGGCCCCTCAAAATTCGGCATGGCCATCTATGAGTGGAGCCACAGGGGGTAGGGGAGATTTTTTCATGAATATTTCTCCTTAGTGTTTACTGAGGAGAGAATCATGGATGCTAAGGAAATAAGGGAAAGAAATGAGGATGTTTTAGGCCTCCTTTATAAGACCAGGGAAGAGGTGTTTGTAGCCTTAAAGCACATTAAGGTGCATAAATCCCCCAAGCCTGATCATGTCCATCCTTGAATGTTGTGGGAGGCTACAGAAGAAATTGCAGAGGCTTCATCTTTAGCCACTAGTGAAGTTCTGGAAGACTGGACGGTGGCTAATTTTGTTCCATTGTTTAAGAAAGGTAGCAAAGAAAAACCAGGGAACTCCAGGCCAGAGAGGCTGATATCAATAGAGGGCAAGTTATCAGGGAGGATACCGGGGTACAGGATCAACCAACACTTTTGTTATTCATTCATGGAATGCCAGCTTTGGTGGCCAGGCAGCATTTATTGCCCATCCCTATTTACCCGGAGAGCAGTTAAGACTCAACCACATTGCTGTGGGCCTGAAGTCACATTTGGCCAGACCAGGTAAGCATGGCAGTTTCCTTTTTGGCAATCGACAATGGATTCACAGTCATCATTAGAGTCTGAATTCCAAATAGTTATTGAATTCACATTCTACCATTAAACCTTGGCAGGATTTGAACCCCGGTCCACAGATCATTATCTGGGTCTCTGGATTAACAGTCCAGCGATAATACCTCTAGGCCAATGCCGCCAAATGTTTGGAGAGTCATGGTCTAACTGGGGATAGTCAGCATGGATTTGTACGTGGGAAATCATGTCTGACAAATCTTTTAGAGTTTTCGAAGGGTAACCACGAGCATAGATGAGTGTAGGGCAGTGGATGTTATCTGTATGGACTTTAGTAAAGCCTTTGACAAGGTCATGAAGGTTAGGTCGCATGAGACCCAAGGAGAGCTAGCTAATTGGAGGAAGCAGAGGGTGATGGTTGAAGGCTATTTCTCAGACTGCAGGCCTGTGACTAGTGCTGCGCTACAGAGGTCAGTGCTGAGACCTTTGTTGTTTGTTATTTATATCAATGATCAGGATGTGAATGTACAAGGCATGATTAGTAAGTTTGTGGATGGTATAAAATCAGAAGGTATTTTTGATAGCGAGGAAGGTTATCAAAAAGTACAGAGGGATCTTGATCAGATGAGGAAGTGGGCAAGGATTGGCAAATGCAATTCAAGACAGATGTGGGATGTATTGCACTTTGGAAAGTCAAACCAAGGTAGGATTTATTCAGTAGAAGAAGGCATTTATTATGCTGGCCTTCATCAGTCAAGGCATTGAGTATAGGAGCTGGGATGTTATGTTGTAGTTGTATAAGTGTTTGGTGAGCCTGCACTTGGGGTTATTGTGTACAGTTTTGGCCACTCTTTTCTAGAAAAGACATTGTTAAACTGGAAAGTGTGCAAAGAAGATTTACAAGCATGTTGCCAAAACTAGTAGACCTGTGTTATAGAGAGAGGTTGTCCGGGAAAGGGCTTTATTCCTTGGAACGCAGGAGAATAGGAGTCAACCTTATTGAGGTGTGTAAATGAGGTGCATAAATAGGATAAATGCATATAGTCTTTTTCCCAGGGATGGAGAATTGAAAACTAGAAGGCATAGGTTGAAGGTAAGGGGGTAAAGATTTAGGACCAGAGGAACAAGCTGTTCACGCAGACAGTGGTGCATATATGGATTAGGCTGCTGGAGAAAGTGGTTGAGGCAGGTACATTTGGAACATTTAAAAATCATTTGGATAGGCACATTGATGGGATGTGTTTAAAGGGATGTGGACCAAATGTGGGCAGTTGGAACTAGCTGAGTGGGCACCATAGTCAGCATGGACCAGTTTAAACCAAGGGCCTCCCTCCGTGCTGCAGGACAAAAAAAAAAACCCTAAAAATGTTCCCTTCCTTCACTGGCCCTGAAAAGTCACTCCACCAACAGTATCCAAAGCAGTATACTTATTAGTGAGGGAAGTGGCCACAGAGGAACGCTGCATGATCTGCCTTCCCCCCTCGCCTCTTCTGGCGGTCACCCAGCTACCTGCAGCCTGCACATTAGGAGTGACCACTACACTATAGCTCTTATCAATGATGTTTTCTGCATCCCAGATGATCCTGAATGCAACCAGCTCCAGCTCCAGCTCCCGCTCAAAACACAGGAGATGTAGCCTGCTGCGCTTCTCACAGATGCAGCCACCAGTGAAATTAATAGACAGGAAGAAAGTAAAGTTAAAAATCTCTTACCTGCACCCCTGCTCAGCCTCACATCGCAACTTCTCGAGCAAAGGCCTCAGCACATCCATTCTCACACTGGCCCACTCTCTTAATGGCTGCTCCTTGTACACCTTCACCTCGCCTTGCCAGTGATCTTCCTCACAGAGTCTCTTTTTGTGTACAGAGAGGAGAGGGCTTGTGAATCAGCAATGTAGTGTGTCGGGTTTAACCAGACCTTGACATCAGGTTCTCTCCGACTAGCTGAAACAAACATCAGATCAGTCAGACATGATGACTGGTGATGTCACCCAGAATTCCGCTGTGATGACTTTCAGTTACTTTGATCAGTGGAGCACAGTCCCAGCCAGTCCTGACACAGTGTGATCAGTAAACTGTGTTGATCAGAGCAACACAATCCCAGTCCTGACACAGTGCGATGAGTAAATTTCATTGATCTGAGAAGTACAGTGCCAGTTAGTCCTGACAAGCTGAATAACTCTGGCATAAGGTTCCACCTGACTACAGCCTCCCTCAAAGACCTATTCCCTGTCCTACTCCAGCCCAAGAGATGGTACCAGGACTCAGCCCGGCTTCACCTCAGTCATCGCCCGGACAGGATCTGACGAACCTGAACAAGTTCTGACAAAAAGAAGACGTGAGCTGAATTGATTGAAAATAAGTCCATGCTGGCTCTTCCTGAGATGAATGACTCAGAGCTGGTGAAGTTTATTGTGTGGATTTTCAAGATTGCTCAGAGGGTGTTTTTGGAAGTAGAAGATATGGATAGGAAGCTATTCAAAATCTTGATAAACCTAAACGGTGAAAAAAATGGGGTCAGTATTTTTTTATTTGTTTTGTGGAATGTGGGCTTCACTGGCTGGGCCAGCATTTATTGCCTATTCCTAGTGGCCCTTTAGAAGGTAGCGGTGAACTGCCTTAGGGAGAAAATTCTAGGGATTTGACCAGAAACAGTGAAGGAATGGTGATAATGGTAAGATTCTTGGTAGTGTAGATGAGCAGAGAGATCTCGGTGTCCATGTACACAGATCCTTGAAAGTTGTCACCCAGGTTGACAGGGCTGTTAAGAAGGCATACAGTGTTTTAGCTTTTATTAATAGGGGGATCGAATTCCGGAACCAAGAGGTTATGGTGAAGCTGTACAAAACTCTGGTGCAGCCGCACTTGGAGTATTGTGTACAGTTCTGGTCACCGCATTATAAGAAGGATGTGAAAGCTTTGGAAAGGGTGTAGAGGAGATTTACCAGGATGTTGCCTGGTATGGAGGGAAGGTCTTACGAGGAAAGGCTGAGGGACTTGAGGCTGATTTCATTAGAGAGAAGAAGGTTGAGAGGTGACTTAATTGAAACATATAAAATAATCAGAGGGTTAGGTAGGGTGGATCTGGAGAGGCTTTTTCCTAGGATGATGACGGCGAGCACGAGGGGGCATAGCTTTAAATTGAGGTGTGAAAGATACAGGACAAATGTCAGAGGTGGTTTCGTTACTTGGAGAGAATGCTTTGCCTGCAACGGTAGTAGATTCGCCAACTTTAGGTACATTTAAGTCATCATTGGATAAGCATATGGACGTACATGGAATAGTGTAGGTTAGATGGGCTTCAGATTTGTATGACAGGCCGGCACAACATCGAGGGCCGAAAGGCCTGTTCTGTGTTGTTATGTTCTATATTCTATAAATTTCCAAGTCAGAAAGGTGAGTGGCTTGGAGGGGAGCTTGGAGGTGGTGGTCTTTACATATGCCTGCTCCCCTTGTCCTTCTAGATGGAAGTGGGCGTGGGTTTGGAAGGTGCTGTCTGAGGATCTTTGGCGAATTTCTGCAGTGCATTTTTTTGACAGTGCACATTGCTGCTACTGAGTATCAGTGGTGGGGGGAGTGGATGTTTGTGGATGTTGTGCAAATCAAACAGGCTGCTTTGTCCTGGATGGTGTCAAGCTTCTTGAGTGTTCTTGGAGCTGCACCCATCCAGGCAAGTGGGGAGTATTCCATCGCGCTCCTGATTTGTGCCTTATAGATACTGTATCGGCCCTGCGTTTGTGTGGTGAGCCCAGTTGAGTTTCTGATCATTGGTAACCGAGGATGTTGATAGCGGGTGATTCAGCATTGGTAGCAGCATTGAATGTCAAGGGGTTGTGCTAAGATTGTCTCTTCTTGGCAATTGTCATAAGTTGGCATTTGTGTGGCACAACTGCTACTTGCCACCAAAACAAATTTGCTGGAAGAGGTCACCAGGTCTGGTAGCATCTATGGAGGAGAAAACAGAGTTAACGTTTCAAGTCATGTGACCCTTCGTCAGAAAGGCTACTTGCCACTTGTCAGCCCAAGCCGATATATTGTCTTGATCTTGTTGCATTTTGACACAGGCTGCTTATTTTATATTCATGAACGGGATGAAAATGTCACTAGCTAGGCAGCCCATTTATTGCCCATCTGGAATTATGGAGAGGGCTGTTCAGAGTCAACCACTTGTGGATCTGGAGTCATAGGCCAGGCCAGGTAAGGAAGGAACTTTCCTTCCCTAAAGGACATTAATGAACCAGTTATGTTTTTCCTGTCAATTTGCAATTGACTCATCCTCATCATTAGATTCTTAATTCCAGATATATATTGAATTGAAATTCAACCATCTGTCATGGTGGAATTTGAAACTGGTTCCCTAGAACATTATCCAGATCTCTGACTTAACAATCCAGTGATAATACCACTAGGCCAGTGCCTCCACAGTATCTGAGAAGCCATGAGCAGTGCTGAATATTGAGCAATCATCGGTAAACTTCTGACCTTATGATGGAGGAAAGGTCATTGATGAAGGAGTTGAAGATGGTTGGGCCTAGGACATTATCCTGAGGAATTCCTGCAGATGTCTCCTTGAGCTGAGATGACTGATCTCCAATAACCACAACCATGTTGATAGTGCTGTTAAGAAGGCTTATGGTGTGTTAGGTTTTATTGGGAGAGAGATTGAGTTCCAGAGCCGTGATGTCATGTTGCAACTGTCCAAAAAGCTAGTGCGGCCTCATTTGGAATATTGCGTGCAGTTCTGGTCACCCCATTACAGGAAGGATGTGGAAGCATTGGAAAAGGTGCAGAGGAGATTTACCAGGATGTTGCCTGGTCTGGAGCGCAGGCCTTATGAAGAAAGGCTGAGGGACTTGGGTCTGTTCTCATTGGAGAGAAGGAGGCTAAGAGGGGATTTAATAGAGACATACAAGATGACCAGAGGATTAGATAGGGTGGACAGTAAGAGTGTTTTTCCGAGGATGATGACTTCAGCTTGTACAAGGGGGTATAGCTACAAATTGAGGGGTGATAGATTTAAGACAGATGTCAGAGGCAGGTTCTTTACTCAGAGAGTGGTAAGGGTGTGGAACGCCCTGCCTGCCAATGTAGTTAACTCAGCCACATTAGGGGCATTTAAACAGTCCTTGGATAAATATATGGATAATGATGGGATAGTGTAGGGGGATGTGCTTAGATTAGTTCACAGGTCGGCACAACATCGAGGGCCGAAGGGCCTGTTCTGCACTGTATTATTCTATGTTCTATGTTTTTATGAGCCAGGAGTGACTCCAACCACTGAAGAGCTTGCCCCTGATACCTATTGATTCCAGTTTTGCTAGGGCTTCGTGATGCCATACTCAGTCCAATGTTATCTTGAGGTTAAGAGCTGTCACTCTCACTTAACCTCTGGAATTCAATTCTTTTATCCATGTTTGAACCAAGGCTGTAATGAGGTCGGGAGCTGAGAGGCCCTGGCGGACCCCAAACTGGGCATCACTGAGCCAGTTATTTCTGAGCTGGTGCTGCTTGATCGTACTGTTGATGACATCTTCCATCACTTTACTCATGATCGAGAGTAGACTGATGGGGTGGTAATTGGCCAGGTTCGATTTGCCCTGCTTTTTATGTACAGGAGATACTTGGGTAATTTTCCACATTGTCAGACAGATGCCAGTGCTGTAACTGCACTGGAGCAGCTTGGCTAGGAGATCAACAAATTCTGGAGGGCAAGTCTTCTGTACTATTGCCAGAGTACATGTCATATACATAGGCTTCAGTAAGACATTTGATAAGGTTCCCCATGGCAGGCTGATGGAGAAAGTGAAGCTGCATGGGGTCCAGGGTGTACAAACTCGATGGATAGAGAACTGGCTGGGCAACAGGAGACAGAGAGTTGTAGTGGAAGGGAGTTTCTCAGAATGGAGAACTGTGACCAGTGGTGTTCCACAGGGATCCATGTTGGGACCACTGTTGTTTGTGATATATGTAAATGATCTTGAGGAAGGTATAGATGGTCTGATTTTCAAATTTGCAGATGACACTAAGATTGGTGGAGTAGTAGATAATGAAGGGTACTTTCGGAGAATGCAGCAGAATATAGATTGGAGAATTGGGTGGAGAAATGGCAATTGGAGTTCAATCCAGGCAAATGCGAGGTGATGCATTTTGGATGATCCAATTCAAGAGTGATCTATGCAGTAAATGGAAAAGCCCTGGGGAAGGTTGATGCATGGAGAGATCTGGGTGTTCAGGTCCATTGCTCCCTGAAAATGGCAACATAGGTCGATCAAGTGGTCAAGAAGGCATACGGCTTGCCTTCGTTCATCGGACCTGTATTGGCTACAAGAGTTGGCAGGCCATGTTACAGTTGTACAGGACTTTGGTTCCACCACATTTGGAATACTGCATAACAGTTCTGGTCACCGCATTACCAAAACGAAGTGGATGCTTTGGAGACGGTGCAGACGTGGTTCACCAGGATGTTGCCTGGTATGGATGGCACCAGGTGTGAAGAGAGGTTGAGTAGATTAGGATTATTTACATTAGAAAGACAGAGGTTGAGCGTTGACCTGATTGATGTCTACAAAATCATGAGGGGTATAGACAGGGTGGATAGCAAGAAGCTTTTTTCCACAGCGGGGGACTCAATAACTCAGGTCATGAGTTCAAGGTGAGAGGGGAAATGTTTAAGGGAGATATGCGTGAAAAATTCTTTATGCAGAGGGTGTTGGGTGCCTGGAACACGTTGCCAGTGGAGGTGGTCGAGGCAGGCATGATAGCGTCATTTAAGATGTATCTGGATAGATATATGAATAGGCAGGTAGCAGAGGGATACAGATCCTTGGAAAACAGGCGACAGGTTTAGATAGAGGATCTGGATCAGCGCAGGCTTGGAGGGCCAACGGACCTGTACCTATGCTGCAATTTTCTTTGTTTTTGTTCTTCAAATGTTCTCAGAGACTGTAGCCTTTGTAGTATCAGTTTCTTGATACTGTTTCTTGATTTCATGTGGACTGAATTAAATTGGCTGAAGATTGGTATCTGTAATGGTGGGGACCACAGAAGGATTCTGAGATGGATCTTCCATTTGGCACTTCTGGCTGAAGATTGGCTGGTCCACCACCATTCACAGCTGGATTTGGCATTACTTCAGAACTTAAATCCGATCCGTTTGTTGTGAGTTTGCTTGGCTGTGTCTTTCTCTTGCTGTTCACGTTTTTTGGCCTTTTAGTAGTCGTAGCGAGTTTTGAGAAGATTTGTAGCTCAGGTTGAGGTTCTAGTAGTCGTGTTTGTTAGCTTCACTTCATCTTCAGGTATGCCTGGTGCTGTTCTGGCATGCCCTCCTGAACTCTCCATTGAACCAGGATTTATCCCTTGGCTTGATGATAATGGTTGAGTGGGGGATATGCTGGGGCGTGAGTTCACAGATTGTGCTGGAGTACAATTCTGCTGCTGTTGATGGTCCACAGTACCTCATGGATGCCCAATCTTGTGTTGCTAGTTCTATGTGAAGTCTGTCCCAGATAGCACGGTGATAGTGCCACACAACACAATGGAATTTATTCTCAATGTGAACACGGGACTTTGTTCTTCACAAGGACTGTGCAGTGTTCGCTCTCACTGTCATGGACACATGCAGCTGCAGCTGGCAGATTTGTTAAAGATGTTTTTCCCTCTTGTTAGTTCCCTCACCACCTGTCAGAGACACAGTCTAGCAACTCTATCCTTTCGGAACCAACCAACTTGATCTGTCGCACTGCTGCTGAGCCACTGATGGTGGTGGACATTGAAATCTCCCACGCACAGTAATTTTGGTGCTCTTGCCATTCTTAATGCTTCATCTATGTGCTTTCAACATGAAGGAGTACTGATTCATCATCCGAGGGATGGCAGTATGTAGAAATTAGCAGGACGTTTCCTTGCCCATGCTTAACTTGAAGCCATAAGACTTCATGGCGTCCGGAGTCAATGTTTGGGACTCCCACAGCAACTCCCTCTGGACTGTATCCCACTGTGCTGCCACCTCTGCTGGGTCTGTCCTGCCAGTGGGACAGGACAAATCCAGGGAGGTGATGGTGGTGTCTGCAACATTCTCTGTAAGGAATGATTTCATGAACATGACTTTGCAGGATCAATGGGGCTGTTTCTGCCGTTGTCTTTTCCGGTGTCTTGGGCAATGCCAGGTGATCTGTCCAGTTTCATTTCTTTGAGACTTTATAGTGATTGGTACAACTAAGTGGCTTGTAAGGCCATTTCAGAGTCAAACAACTTGCTGTAGGTCTGGAGTCACATGTCCAACAGACTAGGTGAAGGTTGCAGATTTCCTTATCTGAAGGGCATTAGTGAACCAGATGGGTTTTTCCACCAATCAACAATGGATTCATGGTCAACATTAGATTCTTACTCTAACCCTAACCCAGGTCCCCAGAACATTATCTGGATCTCTGGATTAACAGTCGAGCAATAATACTACTGGGCCATCTCCTTCCCTTCATGTCAGTTAAGTTCAAGAAAAGAATTTTTGGGATGTTTAACCATAGGAGAATTCAGAAGACATAAAATATTATTTAGCAGAGCAACAAATATCAAGTCTGAGGGAATCAGCAGATTCATGTGATACTTCATATAGCTGCGCAGATGCTCAGAGGGGTATCCATCAGGAATTAGAAGAAATGAGATGGACATGCCTGGGAGAGGGGTTAGATTTTAGGAACAAACAGAAGAGCATCAAGTTATGAAGAAGAAAGGCTAGAATGAAAAAGTGATGGAAGAAGATTCACCAGATTCCATTGTAATACCAAATGGACATGTCAAAGCTAATTGTTGGATGTTAAACAGGAAACTGCTGTAAAAGGAATAAATAGGAGAACAGTAGGAGAAAACAGGAGACTGGCAAAAAGGTTATGATGTTCATTTGAAGAGAAGGCTCATTGTGTTGAATAACCTCCTTCTGTGCCAGGATCCTTCTGTGATTCTGTGACATCATTAGGCACAGATTCTGGCATTTTTCTGATCACAGATGGCTAGCTAATTGCCTTGGTGTTCGCAATTCTATCTCCTTTCTTGACCAGTGATTTAACAAATAATAACTTCCAGTCCACTGGAATGGTATCATTGTGGACAGAAATGTAGAAAATTATGGGCAATCTGAGTAGTTTTATACTTTTATTCACTGATTTATCACTAAACATTCTGTTTCCTCTCAGTATCAGAACCTGGGTAGTGACAGAGATGCCGTGGTGCAGAGAATGATAGACATTGCCAATACAGTCGACCTGGTGAGTGTAGCGACCATGTTTACACAGATAAGTGGTTCACCTTTCTCATCTGTTTCTCTGTTTCAGGCTCCCTGTGCTCCCAGCTGGCTCAGGATCAAACTGACAGGAAATCCAGTCTTCTGGAAACTCACAACACTTCAAATCTCTCATATTAGAATGACCCACTCCCTGACACTCAGCTTCACAGAAAACTAGGAAAACCTCATCCTCAAGTTTACACATCCCTCTGGTTTTCAACCTCTATATAACAGTGATCTTGTACAATGACAATGTCCACATTCAGAACCTGGATAACTCTCTCAGGTCTAATTACGGGTACGTTATTCAGATACTGCCATACTATAATTCATAGAACATAGAACATTTCAGCGCAGTACAGGCCCTTCAGACCTTGGTGTTGCGCCGACCTGTGAACTAATCTAAGCCCATCCCCCCACACAATCCCATCATCATTCGTATGCCTATCCGAGGACCGCTTAAATGCCCCTAATGTGGCTGATCTAACTACATTGGCAGGCAGGGCATTCCAAGCCCTTACTAGTCTCTGAGTAAAGAACCTACCTCTGACATCTGACATCAATTTAAAGCTATGTCTCCTTGTGCTAGCCATCACCATCCGAAGAAAAAGGCTCTCACTGTCCACCCTATTTAATCCTCTGATCATCTAGTATGTCTCTATTAAGTCTCCTCTTAACCTTCTTCTCTCTAATGAAAACACCGTGAAGTCCCTCAGCCTTTCCTCATAAGACCTTCCCTCCATACCAGGCAACATCCTGGTAAATCTCCTCTGCACCTTTTCCAATGCTTCCACGTCCTTCCTGTAAGGGGATGACTAAAACTGTACGCAATATTCCAAGTGCAGCCGCACCAGAGTTTTGTACAACTGCAACATGACCTCATGACTCCGAAATCCAATCCCTCTACTAATAAAACCTAACATACCGTACGCCTTCTTAACAACCCTGTCAACCTGGGTGGCAACTTTCAGGGATTTATGTACGTGGACACCGAGATCTCCCTGCTGATCCACACTACCAAGAATCTTACCATTAGCCCAGTACTCTGTATTCCTGTTACTCCTTCCAAAGTGAATCACCTCACACTTTTCCGCATGAAACTCCATTTGCCACCTCTCAGCCCAGCTCTGCAGCTTATCTGTGTTCTTCTGTAACCTGCAACATCCATCCGCACTGTCCACAACTGCACTCCCTCTTCCTCCACTCTCACTCTTTGCAGACACAACTGTAAACTGCCTTTTGTTCCCAATGTCTTGGCAGGAGATTGACAGCAAGGAGACCATACTTTGAATTCATTGTGATATAGATCTCCTGTCCCGCTATGCTCATCTGTGTTTTATGTTTTGTTCGCTCACATTGTGGGGGTCACAGAGAGAGGGATATTGGCAGGGGTAGGTGAAAGTTTGGAGCCAAGGGCTGCATCATGGAGTTTGCTGTTACTTATTGTGTGGTTAATTCAGATTGAGGAAAGAAGTCTGTATAAGTGTGACTGGGGAAGCAGGAACCAGAGCAGGAGGTCAGCAAGTGTAGTGATTGAGGAGAAGGTAGAGGTTATGTCAAGTGGATCTAATGGGAAGAACAGACAGGGCCAGGTTAATGAACACAATGGGACTGACAGTCTGGAGTTTATTTATTGTAATATAAGGAGTATAACAGGTAAGGTAGGGGACCTTAGAGCCAAGATTAGTACATGGGATTATGCTATTGTAACCATTACAGAAACTTGGTTAAAGGAAGGACAGACTGGCAGCTCAGTGTTCCAGGGTTTAGATGTTTTGGATGAGATACAGCAGGATGTAAAATGGTTTGAGGGAGTTGCATTGATTAAGGAGAATGTCACAGCAGTACTAAGTGATGTCATCTTGGAGGGCTCATCCAGTCAGGCCAAATGGGTAGGACTCAGGGATAAGGAAGCTGCAGTCACTGTGATGGGGTGATATGATAGGCTTCCCAACAGTCAGTGGGAGGTAGGGTAACAGATATGTATCCAGATGATTGAAAGATATAAAAACAACAGGGCTGTTGTTGAGGGTGATTTCAACTTCCCCAATATTATGTGGGATTCCTTTAGTCCCAATGGTTTAAATGGGCACACTTTGTTGGTGCATCCAGGAGAGTTTCATGAAAAAATGTGTAGACAGTCCAACTGGTGAAGGAGCTGCAATAGGCCTAGTGTTGAGGAATCAGCCTGCTGGGGTGATCGAAGTTTCAGTGGGGAACATTTGAGAGCAGCTATCATAATAGGCAGGCAATACAGCATTTGGGACTCTTGAACACGGCCACAGAGAACAGTGTCTGTTCCCCTGACTAGACTATACCTGATTACAACTATGTTTCTGTTTCTCCATCCTCTTGAATGGTACCACGAAGTGCTTCAAGAAGCTAGTAATGGCCCACATCAACTGTAGCCCCCCAGCCTGCGTCAATCCTCTGCAATTTGCCTGCCAACACAACAGGTTCACAATGGATGCCATTTTCCTGGCCCTACACTCATCCCTATAATATCTGGATAACAAGGACAGCTATGTCAGACTCCTACTCATCAACTCCAGCTCCAACAAGTGGACTTGTTGGGCTGAAGGGCCTGCTTCTGCACTGTAGGGATTCTATAATTCCATGATCTCTGACCATCCAGAACAAAGCAGCCTACTTGATTGACACTACATCCACAAACATTCACTCCCTCCATCGCTGATGCACAGTAGCAGCAGTGTATACTATCTGCAAGATATACTGCAGAAATTTACCACAGATCTCACGTCCACTTCCATCTCAAAGGACAAGGACAGCAGATACATAGGAACATCACCATCTCCAAGTTCCCCTCCAAACCAGTCACTATCCTGACTTGGAAATATATTGCCAATTTCTTCACTGTCACTGAGTCAGAATCATGGAATTCCCTACCTGAGGGCTTTGTAGGTCTACGTGCAGCACATGAACTGCAACGGTTTAAGAAGGCAGCTCAGCTCTACATTCTCAAGGGAAACTATGGACAGGCAATAAATGTTGGCCCAGCCAGTGATGCTGCTATCTGATGAGTGAACACCAAAAAGTGGATGGAAGCAGACTTTCTAGTCAAAGAGGAACGTTGTAAAATATTAGGAAATGAATAAAAGTGAAGGCAGATTCTGGTGGACTGACCTCCTTGAAGATGGATAAATGACTAGACCGGACGAATTGCATCTCAAGCTACTAAAGGTTGCCTGTGAGAAAATAACAAGTGCTCTGAGGATCATTGTCCAGTCCTCAGTAGATACAGGTGAAAGTCTGAACATTGTCTCACTGTTCTAAAGATATTGAGGGTACAACTGAGGCATCACCCCTCACATTGGATTCCCCTTTGCCAGGAAATATAACATTCTATGAGCTTTCCTGATTACGTGCTGTACCCACAACCTAACGTTCTGTGACTTTTGCACTGGAACACCCAGATCTCTCTGCATCTCAGAGTGCTGCAACTTCTCACCATTTAGTAATAAGCTTTTTTACTCTTTCTGCCAAAATGGACAATTTCACACTTTCTCCCATTATATTCTATTTGCATGATCTTCGCCCATTCACTTAACCAATTTAAATTCCTTTGAAATCACCTTGCGTCCTCTACTAATGCTACATCTATAAATTTCAGGTTTCCAGTTTTCCTTTGCAAGGTGTACCTTCAACCTGGATCTGTCACCTCACATCCAACTTGTTCTAATCAGTGTTAGACCATTTCACTCCTGGGTTCTCTAACATTGCTCTTCTCTCCAGTATTATAGACCGTTTAACATTCGGGTTGCTCTGATTGGTGTGGAGGTGTGGACTGCCAACAAGATCACGATCGACAGGAGTGCTAAGGATAACATGAACAGATTCCTCAATTGGAGAAGGAACGATCTGTTGCCTCGAATGCACAATGACAATGCCCATCTCATCACGTGAGTGTCTAGACTTGGAAATTGAACCTGTGCTCACAATATCAAAGCTCTTTCCCAGAAGTGGGGCTTAGTGACATTCTGAAGCACAGCCATGTTGGGCTTGAAACATTAACTCTGTTTCTCTCTTCACAAATGTTGATTCTGGACTGACCATTTTTACTTCAGATTTCTAGCATCTGCGATAATTTGCTTTTACTTATTGCTTATTTCCTGTTCCTGGTGGGGGTCAGCTGCCTTGTTAAACTGCTGCAATCTATGTGCTGTGTGTTGATCCACAAACGCCCTCAGGGATGGAATTTCTCAGTATTTGACCCAGCAAAAGTGAAGGAAATGATGTTATATTTTCAGGTCAGGATGATAAATGAGAAGTAGTGGTGTCTGGCTGCATTGACAGATTCTGAGGTCTTAGTGCAATGCACTTTGTCAGAGTCATAGGATCATTATTGTTCTGAGGGAGGCCTTATCATCCTCTAAGGTAGGTGCACGACTGGTATTGAAACACCTCAGCCATGATCGAATGGCAGAACAAATCCAGTTGACTGAATTACCCAATTCTGCTCCTATTTCTTTTTTGTCCTTTGCAAGCAAACAATCTAACCATTCAGCCCCTCAAGCCTGCTCTGCCATTCAATAGGATCGTAGCTGATCCAATATTCCTCACTGTCACTTTTCTGCAATTTCCCCATAGCCTGTGATTCCAGACTAATCAAGAATTTACCTGTCTCAGCTTTAAATACACAGAAAATCTCTGCCCCCACAGCTGCCTGTGGTGAGGAGTTCCAAAATCTCATAACTCTTTGAGAGAAGAAATTTCTCCTCATCTCAGTCTTAAATTGCTGCCCATTTATTCTAAGACTAAGCCATCTGGTCCTAGACTCTCCCATGAGGAGAAACATCCTCTCAGCATGTACCCTGTCAAACCCCTTAAGAATCCAATATGTTTCAATGAGATCACTTCTCATTCTTTGAAGCTTGAGTAAGTACTGTCCCAACCTGACTTAGAACTTAGAATCCCTACAGTGTGGAAACAGGTTCCTTACCCAAGAAGTCCACACCAACCCTCAGAGCATCCCACCCAGACCCATCCCTCCTTAACCCACCTAATCTAGACATCCTTTGAACACTATGGGCAATTTTGCCTAGCTAATCCACCTAACCTGCATATCTTTGGACTGTGGGAGCACCCAGAAGAAACCCACGCAAACATGCGGACAATGTGCAAACTGCACACAGTCGCCCGAGGTTGGAATCAAACCTGGATTCTTGTTGCTATGCGGCAATGGCGCTAACCGCTATGCCACCCTGTTTAACCTTTGCTCATAAAACCATCCCTCCACACGAGGGGTCATCTTCGTGAACTTTCTCTGAACTGCCTCCAGTGAAATTAGATCTTTCCATTAATAAGGAAGTAAAACTGGTCATAGTACTCTAGATGTGGTCTCACCAGCACCTTGTCAAGTTTCAGTAAGACTTCCGTATTCTTATACTCCAACCCTCTTGAAATAAGGGCCAATATTCCATTCTGCTTCCTGTTTACCTGCTCTCCCTATGTGCTAGCTTTCTGTGTTTTGTGCACAAATTCCTCCCAAGTCCATTTGTGTTGCAGCTTTCTGCAGTTTTTCTCCATGTAAATGATTTTTTTTTGTTCTCCCTTCCAAAATGAGTAATTCCACATTCTCCCACATTATACTCAATATGCCAACTTATTACCCACTTACTTAACCTATCAATGTCTCTTTTCAAACAGTTTGTATCCCTCTCATTATCTGCCTTTCTACCTAGTTTTGTGTCATCTGCAAATTTAGCTATAATTCAATGGGCTCCTCCCTCCAATTCATTCATATGTAGTGGGGAAGCAATGGCCTAGTGGTATTAACACAACACTATTAATTCAGAAACTCAGCTCATGTTCTGGCGACCCAGGTTCAAAAGCTGCCTTGGCAGATGGTAAAATTTGCATTCAATAAAGAATCTGAGGTGAAGAGTCTAATGGTGACTGTAAACCGGTGTTGTTGTCAGGACAAAGGTATCTCGTCCACTAATGTCGTTCAGGGAATGAAATCTGCCATTCTTACCTGGTGGCCTACTCATGACTTCAGACTCGCAGCAATGTGTTTGGCCGTTAACTGTCCTCTGGGCAATGAAAGATGAGCATTAAATGCTGGCCCAGTAGTACATCCCTGGCATCAAGGCACTGACCACCCTTAATTGGCTACAATGGGCTGGCCATGTCATCCACATGGCCAATACAAGACTCCCCAGGCAGGTGCTCTACTCCGCACTTGAAAGCGGCAGACAGACGGAGGGAGCACTTCAATGATACCCCTCAAAGCCTCACTGGCACATTTCCACAGACACCTTGGAATCACTTGCCTAAGACAGTCCAAAGTAGAGGAGGAGCATTTTGGGAAGTGAAATGAGTGTGATGGCACACCAAAGCCCAACCCATCGTATCCAGCAATCACCTTCTGCCTGAAGCGTAACACAACCTGCAGTAGCCACATCAACCTGTACAGCCACCAATGGAATCGCCCTGAGAGTAAAGAGAGTCATTCTGATGTGTAAGGGACCACCAGTGACTGACAGGAGTTAGGACACCATGTTGAGATTGTGTAGGATGTTTGTGAGGCCTCTTCTCAAGTGTTGTGTGAAGCTATCGTTGTGCTGTTATATATTATTAAATTGGAGAGGGCTCAGAAAAGATTTACCAGTATGTTGTTGAGAATGGACGGTTAGAGTTATAGGGGTAGGCTGGAACCTTTTTCACTGGACTGTAGGAGGTTAAGGGATTATCTCATAAAGGATATAAATCGTAAGGAGCACAGATGAGGTAAATAGCAAGGGTCTTTTCCCGAGAACAGGGGACTTCACATCTCGAGGGTGGGGGTGGGGGTGGGGGTGGGGGTGGGGGTTGGTGGTTGGTGGTGGACAGGCATATTTTTTAAGGTGAGAGGAGAAAGATTTAAAAAGTACATAACGGGAAACTTTTTTAAAACATGGAGTGGTTTGTGTGTGGAATGAACTTCCAGAGGAAGTGGCAGATCCAGGGACAATTACAACATTTAAATTATATTTGGGTAAGTTTATGGAAAGGAAAGATTTGGAGGAATGTGGATCAAATGCAGGCAGGTGGGGCTAGTTTAGTTTGGGACCATGGTCGACATGGTCTGCCCGGTGCCAGGGTGCAGGACATATCCGACCGGGTTGAAAGGATATTGGGGCGGGAGGGGGAGGATCCAGTTGCTGTGGTCCACGTTGGGACTAACAACTTAGGCAAAGCTAGGGTAGAGGGCTTGTTCGGGAATTATGGAGCACTAGGAAAGAAATTGAAGTACAGGTCCTCAAGGGCCATAATCTCCGGATTACTGCCCGAGCCACGTGCCAATTGGCAGAGGGAAAAGAAAGTTAGGGAAGTAAACACATTGCTAAGGGATTGGTGTGGGAAAGAGGGATTCCATTTCATGGGGCATTGGCATCTGTTTTGGAACCGGGGAATCTGTATCATCGGGACGGTGTCCACCTGAACCAATCTGGAACCAGTGTTCGAGCGAAAAGGGTAAATAGGGTGGTCAGTAGGACTTTAAACTTCTGAGTCGGAGGGAAGGGAAAGTGAAAGAGACAGGGAGTATGGAGTTAAATGGAAAGATAAGCAACAGGATAGCATTTGTACAGGTGGATTTAAGCTCGAGGCAGGCTAGAAATACAGCAAAAAGGAAGGATAGCTTAAGACATCTTGGGATTTCCAACCTCTCTAATAATGATAAGAAAGCTAGCATTAAGGGCACTTTATCTAAATGCTCGTAGTACTCGCAACAAAGTAGATGAATTAACAGCACAAATCCTCTTGAATGATTATGATGTGGTAGGCATCACAGAGACATGGTTGCAGGGAGCTCAGGGCTGGCAGTTAAACATCCAAGGATTCACAACATATCGAAAAGACAGGGAGGTGGGCAGAGGGGGTGGGGTTGCCTTGTTAGTTAAGAATGGAATTCAATCGACGGCACTAAATGACATAGGGTCAGAAGATGTGGAGTCTGTGTGGGTGGAATTGAGGAACCACAAAGGCAAAAAAAAAAGCTATAATGGGAGTTACGTACAGACCTCCTAACAGTGATCAGGGGCGCAAGATGCACCGAGAAATAGATAGGGCATGTCAGAAAGGCAAGGTCATGGTGATAATGGGGGACTTGAATATGCAGGTGGATTGGGTGAATAATGTTGCTGGCGGATCCAAAGAAAGAGAATTCATGGCATGTTTGCAGGATGGCTTTTTGGAACAGCTTGTGATGGAGCCCACAAGGGAGCAGGCTATTCTAGACTTAGTGCTATGTAATGAGCCAGACTTTATAAAAGAACGTAAAGTAAGAGAACACTTAGGAGGCAGCGATCATAATATGGCCGAGTTCAGTCTGCAGTATGAAAGAGAGAAGGCAAAATGGGATGTAATGATGTTACAGTTAAATAAAGGTAATTACAGGGGCATGAGAGAGGAATTGACGAAAATCGACTGGAAGCAAAGCCTAGTGGGGAAGACAGTAGAGCAACAATGGCAGGAGTTTCCAGGTGTAATTGAGGACACAGTACAGAGGTTCATCCCAAAGAAGAGAAAGATTATCCAGGGTGGGATTAGACAGCCATGGCTGACAAAGGAAGTCAGGAAATATATCAAAGAAAAAGAGACAGCCTATAAAGTGGCCAAGAGCACTGGGAAATCAGAAGATCAGGAAGGCGACAAAAACAGACAGAGGATAACAAAGTGGGTAATAAGGAAGGAGCAGATCAAATATGAAGGTAGGCGAGCTAGTAATATTAGAAATGATAGTAAAAGCTTCTTTCAATACATAAGAAACAAACGAGAGGCAAAGGTAGATATTGGGCCACTCCAAATTGATGCTGGAAGGCTAGTGATGGGAGATAAGGAAATAGCTGAAGAACTTAATAAGTGCTTTGCGTCAGTCTTCACAGTGGAAGACATGAGTAGTATGCCAACAATTAGGGAGAGCCAGGGGGCAGAGTTGAGTACGGTAGGCATTACAAAAGAGAAAGTGCTAGAAAAGCTAAAGGATCTAAAAATTGATAAATCCCCTGGCCCCGATGGGCTACATCCTAGAGTTCTGAGGGAGGTGGCTGAGGAAATAGCGGAGGCTTTGGTTGTGATCTTTCAAAAGTCACTGGAGTCAGGGAAAGTCCCAGATGATTGGAAAATTGCTGTTGTAACTCCCTTGTTTAAGAAAGGATCAAGGCAAAAGATGGAAAATTATAGGCCGATTAGCCTAACCTCAGTAGTTGGTAAAATTCTAGATTCCATTGTCAAGGATGAGACTTCTAAATTCCTGGAAGTACAGGGTCAGATTAAAACAAGTCAGCATGGTTTTAGTGAGGGGAGGTTGTGCCTGACAAACCTGTTAGAATTCTTTGAAGAGGTAACAAGTATGTTAGACCAGGGAAACCCTGTAGATGTTATCTATCTAGACTAGCAAAAGGCCTTTGATACAGTGCCTCACGGGAGGCTGCTGAGCAAGGTGAGGGCCCATGGTTTTCGAGGTGAGCTACTGGTTTGGATTGAGGATTGGCTGACTGACAGAAGTCAGAGAGTTGGGATAAAAGTCTCTTTTTCGGAATGGCAACCGGTGACGAGTGGTGTCCCGCAGGGTTCAGTGTTGGGGCCACAGCTGTTCACCTTACATATTAATGATCTGGATGAAGGAACTGGGGGCATTCTGGTGAAGTTTGCCAATGATACGAAGATAGGTGGACAGGCAGGTAGGACTGAGGAGGTGGGGAAGCTGCAGAAAGATTGAGACAGTTTAGGAGAGTGGCCCAGGAAATGGCTGATGAAATTCAATGTGAGTAAATGTGAGGTTTTGCACTTTGGAAAAAAGAATACAGGCATGGACTATTTTCTAAACGGTGAGAAAATTCACAAATCAGAAGTACAAAGGGATCTGGGAGTGTTGGTCCAGAATTCTCTAAAGGTTAACTTTCAAGTAGAGTCCATAATTAAGAAAGTGAATGTAATGTTGTTGTTTATCTCAAGAAAGTTGGAATATAAAAGCAGCGATGTGCTTCTGAGGCTTTATAAGGCTCTAGTTAGGCCCCATTTAGAATACTGTATCCAATTTTGGGCCCCACACCTCAGGAAGGACATACTGGCGCTGGAACGTGTCCAGCGGAGATTTACACGGATGATCCCTGGAATGGTAGGTTTAGCATATGATGAACAGCTGAGGATCCTGGGATTGTACTCATTAGAGTTTAGAAGGTTGAGGGGAGATCTAATAGAAATTTACAAGATAATGCATGGTTTAGAAGGGGTGGACGCTAGGAAGTTGTTTCCATTAGGCGGGGAGATTAGGACCTGTGGGCACAGCCTTAAAATTAGAGGGGGTAAATTTAAAACTGAAATGAGACGACATTTCTTCAGCCAGAAAGTGGTGGGCTTGTGGAATTCATTGCCACAGAGTGCAGTGGAGGCCGGGACGTTGGATGCTTTCAAGGCAGAGATCGACAAACTCTTGATCTCAAAAGGAATCAAGGGCTACGGGGAGAGTGCAGGGAAGTGGTGTTGAAATGCCCATCAGCCATGATTTAAATGGCAGAGTCGACTTGATGGGCCGAATGGCCTTACTTCCACTCCTATGTCTTATGGTCTTGTGGTCTTATGGTCTAGTTGAACCAAAGGGTCTGTTTCCATGCTGTATGATTCTACGACTCTATGACCCCCACATTTTATGAATGAATTTTTTAAAAAATGCACATAATTGTGGTCCCAGCACAGACCCCTGTGGAATCCCCACTGGGTACATGTCATCAATCTGAAAAATAACCCTGTATTCCCACTGGAAACAACAAGGTGTTGAGCTGGATGAACACAGCAGTCCAATCAGCATCAGAGGAGCAGGAAATCTGACCTTTCCGGTCTAGAGATAACGAAGTGTGGAGCTGGATGAACACAGCAGGCCAAGCAATGTGCTCCTAATATGCTACTTGGCCTGTTGTGTTCATCCAGCTCCACACTTTGTTATCTCGGATTCTCTAGCATCTGTAGTTCCCATTATCCCTTTTGGGTCTAGACCCTTCTTTCGAAAAATCTGGCCTGTTTGTTTAAATCTACATGCTACAAAGACTTAAACAAACGGGACAGATCAACAAAACAGTCTTCCTCAGAAAGGAACCAACACACCCTGGTTCTATGACTTCCCTAAAATGCACAAGCCGGAAGTCCCTGCCAGACCCACAGTCTCCCTACCAGGCACTGGAGACTCAGACACCTCATTAACAAGTCTCCCCACTCTATCCGCTCAACCCAAGAATTCCTCAAATCCATCAAAGACATAAAGACAGATAACGAAGGGACCATGATTTGATGTCACTGCCCTATTACATCAATAGACATACCACTAGCAAGGGAAACAATGACAACACGACTGGAATAAGAGCACGAGCCCAGTGAAATGATCTCCAAGGATAACATACTCAACCTATTGGACTTATGCCACACCATCCACTTCACTTTCACCGGCCAAACATACGAGCAAATCAACAGGATATCCTTGGGATCACCTATCTCCAGACTCATAGCAGAAGCAGTGATACAAAGACTAGAAAGGACTGCCCTTCTGCAAATCGAACCAAAACTGTGGATACTGTATGTAGATGACACCTTTGTCATCATTAAACAGGCCAAATTAGAGGAGACACACAAACTTATGAACAACACCCTCACCGGAATAAAATTCACCAGAGAGGAGGAGAAAAATAAACAGCTCTCATTCCTGGACATCATGGTAGAGCGCAAGACAAATGGGGAACTGCAAATGAAAGTACATTGAAAATCCACACACACACACCAGGTACTGAACTTCAACAGTAACGATCCCAGCACGCACAAACGAAGCTGTGTTTGAAAGCGAATGTAATGTTGTTTATCTCAAGAGGGTTGGAATATAAAAGCAGCGATGTGCTTCTGAGGCCTTATAAAGCTCTACTTAGGCCCCATTTAGAATACTGCTTCTGTCTTTACGAAAGAAACGAACTTTGTAGCGAATGAAACCTTTGAACAGCAAGTGTGCATGCTGGAATGGATAGAGATAGAGGAAGCTGATGTGCTGAAAATTTTGTCAAACATTAAGATTGACAAGTCGCCAGGCCCGGACCAGATTTGTCCTCGGCTGCTTTGGGAAACGAGAAATGCAATTGCTCCGCCACTTGTGAAGATCTTTGCAACCTCGCTCTCCACTGGAGTCATACCTGAGGACTGGAGAGAGGCAAATGTAATTCCTCTCTTCAAGAAGGGAAATAGGGAAATCCCCGGCAATTACAGACCAGTAAGTCTCACGTCTGTTGTCTGCAAGGTGTTAGAAAGGATTCTGAGGGATAGGATTTATGGCCATCTGGAAGAACATGGCTTGATTAAATGCAGTCAACACGGCTTTGTGAGGGGCAGATCATGCCTCACAAACCTTAGCGAGTTCTTTGAGGATGTGACTAGAAAAGTTGATGAGGGTCAAGCTGTGGATGTGGTGTATGTGGACTTCAACAAGGCATTTGATAAGGTTCCCCATGGTAGGCTCATTCAGAAGGTCAGGAAGAATGGGATACAGGGGAACTTAGCTGCTTGGATACAGAATTGGCTGGCCAACAGAAGACAGCGAGTGGTAGTAGAAGGAAACTATTTTGCCTGGAAGTCAGTGGTGAGTGGTGTTCCACAGGGCTCTGTCCTTGGGCCTCTACTGTTCGTAATTTTTATTAATGACTTGGATGAGGGGAATGAAGGATGGGTCAGCAAGTTTGCAGACGACATGAAGGTTGGAGGTGTCGTTGACAGTATAGAGGGCTGTTGTAGGCTGCAGCGGGACATTGACAGGATGCAGAGATGGGCTGAGAGGTGGCAGATGGAGTTCAACCTGGATAAGTGCGAGGTGATGCATTTTGGAAGGTCGAATTTGAAAGCTGAGTACAGGATTAAGGATAGGATTCTTGGCAGAGTTGAGGAACAGAGGGATCTTGGTGTGCAGATACATAGATCCCTTAAAATGGCCACCCAAGTGGACAGGGTTGTTAAGAAAGCATATGGTGTTTTGGCTTTCATTAGCAAGGGGATTGTGTTTAAGAGTCGTGAGATCTTGTTGCAGCTCTATAAAACTTTGGTTAGACCGCACTTGGAATACTGCGTCCAGTTCTGGGCGCCCTATTATAGGAAAGATGTGGATGCTTTGGAGAGGGTTCAGAGGAGGTTTACCAGGATGCTGCCTGGACTGGAGGGCTTATCTTATGAAGAGAGGTTGACTGAGCTCGGACTTTTTTCATTGGAGAAAAGGAGGAGGAGAGGGGACCTAATTGAGGGATACAAGATAATGAGAGGCATAGATAGAGTTGATAGCCAGAGACTATTTCCCAGGGCAGAAAAGGCTAGCACGAGGGGTCATAGTTTTAAGCTGGTTGGAAGAAAGTATAGAGGGGATGTCAGAGGCGGGATCTTTACAAGGAGAGTTGTGAGAGCATGGAATGCGTTGCTAGCAGCAGTTGTGGAAGCAAGGTCAGTGGGGACATTTAAGAGACTGCTGGACATGCATATGATCACAGAAATTTGAGGGTGCATACATGAGGATCAATGGTTGGCACAACATTGTGGGCTGAAGGGCCTGTTCTGTGCTGTACTGTTCTATGTTCTATGTTCTAATTTTGGGCCCCACACCTCAGGAAGGACATACTAACCCTGGAGTGTGTCCAGCGGAGATTCACACGGATGATCCCTGGAATGGTAGGTTTAATGTATGATGAACGGCTCAGGATGCTGAGATTGTACTTGTTAGACTTTAGAAGGTTGAGGGGAGATCTAATAGAAACTTACAAGATAATGTATGGCTTAGAAGTGGTAGACGCTAGGAAGTTGTTTCCGTTAGGCGGGGAGACTAGGACACGTGGACACAGCCTTAAAATTAGAGGGGGTAAATTTAAAACTGAAATGAGACAACATTTCTTCAGCCAGAGTGTGGTGAACTTGTGGAATTCATTGCCACAGAGTGCAGTGGAGGCTGGGACGTTGGATGCCTTCAAGGCAGAGATCGACAAATTGTTGATCTCAGAAGGAATCAAGGGCTACGGGGAGAGTGCAGGGAAGTGGAGTTGAAATGCCCATCAGCCATGATTAAAAAAGGTGGAGTGGACTTGATGGGCCAAATGGCCTTACTTCCACTCCTGTGGCTTTTGGTCTTATGGTGAACACTGTTTAAAAGGGCAACAACACACTGAAGCAACATGGAACTACGCCATGAGGAAGAAGAATACCTCTTCCTGGTTTTCAAGGATAATGGATGTTCAAAGAACTGGGTCTGAAGATGCCTACATGAACAACATCAGAAAGTTACTACATGCCCTGACACACTTATCACACTACCCTACATCAGGAACATGTCAGAACCCACCACAGGACTGCTGGGCATCAGAGTGGTACTCAAGCCCATGTCATCCCTACAACAACTGCTCACCTGAACTAAAGACCCACTCCCTGCCATGGAATGGACCAATGTCACCTACAAGATCCCCTGCAGAGACTGCGAGAAACACTACATCGGACAATCAAGAGTACATGAACATCAACTGGTTACAAAAAGACACGACCAATACTCACTCATCACAATCCACGTGGACAAGGAGAACCACCACTTTGACTGGGTCAACACCAAGATCCTGGGGCAGGCTAGGCAGAGACAGGCACAAGAATCCCTAGAAGCATGGCACTCCACGAACCATGCTACTAATGAGCACATTGAACTCGGCCCCATGTACATTCCACTACAATGGAAAGCCGGAAGTGAGGAAATCTATCTCATTGGACCCCAGAGTTTAAAAACCAGGTTGGAAAACACACCAACGCTTCGTTAGAGGCTGCACTGATGATGTTACCCAGCATGGCAACGAAACATCTACAAAACAACAAACCAGCTCGGCAAGCAAACCAACATCAACACCCACAACCCGAGCTACAGATCTACTCCAAAACCTGAGAGGTATTGTTCTTAAGAGTCTTGCTGCCATCAGTTCTCAGGAAGATATTAACTCTGATTTTTTTACTTCACAGATGCTGTCAGACCTATTTAGATTTTCCAGCAACTTTTGTTTTTGTTCCTGATTTACAGCATCCACAGTTCTTTTGGTGTTTAACTTACTAAACAAGCCTTGTATGTTCTCATCCAAGACATTGTTAACAAACAGCAAAGGGCCCAAAACCAAACCCTGAGGCACACCACTAATCAAAGGCCTCCAGTCCAACAAGCAGCCTTCCAGTGTTACTGTCTGTCTATTGTGTATCCAGTTTACCAGCTCTCCCTGGATTCCATGTGACCTCACCTTCCAGAGATTAATTAAAAGTTTAAAATTCACTCACCCAGAGTGGGACAGTAAGTAAATTTAGGTCGGTGATGGACAGATTTTAAGTGGTCACAGGTTGAAGCGTTGTGGAGAGTGGGCAGGAAAGTAGAGTCCAAGATGAGATCAGCCAGGATCATATTAAATGGTACAGCAGAGGCTAAAGGATCTGAATGGCCTACACATGCTCCTAGTTCTTATACAACATTAAATGTTACGATGCGGTACAAGCCGTAATTCAGGTAGGAGTGTGACAAAGCCAGGAGCAGCAGAGAGCAATATAAATATTACTGGTTTGGGCACCTTCATTCCCATACTCAACCCCTCTCATTGTGTAGGTCATCATACAGTTTGCCCTCTTTACTGCCTATTGTACCAGCATGCTTTCTTTCAGCATCTGTTGCCCAAAGACAGGCAAGTCTCGCTCAACATTCCTTGCTGTCATATTACAGCCGTTCAGATAATGAGCCGCCTTCCCATTTTTGCTTCTGCAGTGCATAGCTTCAGACTTATCCACAAGATACTGCATCAGCCATACATCTGCCCACTCCCCCAGCCTGTCTAAATCACACTGCAACATCTCTACATTCTCCACCCAGCTGAGTGTCATCCAAAAATTTGGAGATATTACATTTAGTTCTCTCATCTAAATCATTAATTTATATTGTGAATAGCTGGGTCCTAGCAGTCTTCTCCGAGGTATCCCACTCGTCACCGCCTGCCATCAGAAAAAGACACATTTATTTGTTTCTGATGAAGTATCTAGGACCGAAACATCAGCTTTCCTGCTCCTAAGGTGCCGCTTGGCCTGCTGTGTTCATCCAGCTCCACACCTTGTTATCCTATTTATTTGTACTCTGTGTTTGCTGTCTGTGAACCAGTTTCTATCCAGCTCACTGCACTAGTCCCAATCCAATGTGCTTTAATTTTATGCGTTAATCTCTGATGTGAAATTTTGTCAAAAGTTTCCTGAAAGTCCAGATAAACTAAATAAATGTCCACTGGCCACCCTCAATCAACTATACTAGTTACATCCTCGAAGAATTCCAGTAGATTTGTCAAGCATGATTTCCCTTTTGTAAACCAATGCAGTATGTATCTGATTCTAACACTGTTTTTCAAAGTCGTCTGTTATAATTCCAAAATCTTCCCCACTACCAGTGTCTGCCTCACTGGTTCATAATTCTCCCTATTCTCCATGCTTCCTTTTTTCAGTGTTGGTGGTACATTGGCTACCCTCCAATCTGTAGGAATGAGACTAAACCGGTTGATGTGGTGTATATGCATTTCAGCAAGGCGTTCAATAAGGTTCTCCACAATAGGCTATTGTACAAAATGCAGAGGAATGGAATTGTGGGAGATATAGCAGTTTGGATCGGAAATTGGCTTGCTGAAAGAAGACAGAAGGTGGTAGTTGATGGGAAATGTTCATCCTGGAGACCAGTTACTAGTGGTGTACCGCAAGGGTCGGTGTTGGGTCCACTGCTGTTTGTCATTTTTATAAATGACCTAGATGAGGGCGTAGAAGGATGGGTTAGTAAATTTGCAGACAACACTGAGGCCGGCGGAGTTGTGGATAGTGACGAAGGATGCTGTAGGTTGCAAGGAGACATAGACCAGTTGCAGAGCTGGGCTGAGAGGTGGCAAATGGAGTTTAATGCAGACAAGTGTGAGGTGATGCACTTTGGTAGGAGTAACCAGAAGGCAAAGTACAGGGCTAATGGTAAGATTCTTAGCAGTGTAGATGAGCAGAGAGATCTCGGTGTCCATGTACACAGATCCTTGAAAGTTGCCACCCAGGTTGACAGGGCTATTAAGAAGGCATACAGCGGTTTAGCTTTTATTAATAGAGGGACCGAGTTCCAGAACCAAGAGGTTATGGTGAAGCTGTACAAAACTCTGGTGCGGCCGCACTTGGAGTATTGTGTACAGTTCTGGTCACCTCATTATAAGAAGGATGTGGAAGCTTTGGAAAGGGTGCAGAGGAGATTTACTAGTATGTTGCCTGGTATGGAGGGAAGTTCTTACGAGGGAAGGCTGAGAGACTTGAGGCTGTTTTTGTTCGAGAGAAGAAGGTTGAAACATATAAAATAATCAGAGGGTTAGATAGGGTGGATCGGGAGTGCCTTTTTCCTAGGATGGTGACGGCGAGCACGAGGGGGCATAGCTTTGAATTGAGGGGTGAAAGATATAGGACAGATGTCAGAGGTAGTTTCTTTACTCAGAGTAGTAAGGGAATGGAACGCTTTGCCTGCAACGGTAGTAGATTCGCCAACTTTAGGTACATTTAAGTCGTCATTGGATAAGCATATGGATGTACATGGAATAGTGTAGGTTAGATGGGCTTGAGATTGGTATGACAGGTCGGCACAACATCGAGGGCCGAAGGGCCTGTACTGTGCTGTAATGTTCTATGTTCTATGTTCCAGCATCCATTATTTCTCGGCCCACTTCTTTGTGTATCCTGGGATGCACATTATCATTCACTGGGGATTTATCAGTCTTCAATCTCATAAATTTCCCCAGCACTGTGTCTCTACTGATACAAAATTGCTTCAGTTCCTCCATCTCATTAACCACCGTATTTCCCAACATATCTGGGATGTTATTTGTGTTCTCTTTTGTGAGGACAGGTGTGAAGTATGAACTTAGTTTATCAGCTATTTCTTTATTCTCCACTATAAATTCCCTTGTTTCTGACTGTAAGAGACTGACATTATTTTCACAATCTTTTACTCTTTAGAAATGAAGAAATTTCTCTGTAGAAAGTCCAATCTCAGCAATGTTCCCTACAAGCTTAGCATCATACTCTATTTTTTCCTTCTTCATCACTTGGTTCTGCCTTGATTACTTCCGAACTGTTCCTAATACTGTAGTATATTGTTTTCTGTGGCCAATTTGCCTCTTTTTTGCATCTAATGTTATCTCTAACTTCCCTTGTAAGCCATTGTTTGGCAATTGTTCTGTTTGCACAGTTCCTCCAGCCAGGAATAAACTGATTTTGTAGTTCACCCATTCACTACTTGAATGTTTACCAGAGCCATTCTAATATATTATGTGGTGTGTATTTCTCTTTTTCAGGGGTGTTTCTTTTTCACATGACCTTACAGGTTTGGCATCATTGAGTGGGATGTGTTCAGTAGAAAATTCTGGAGGAGTGAACTCAGTAAGTTTCCATTTCCCCTTCTATTCCCACTCCCCGCACCTCATTGCACTCCTCATGGACTGTAACATACAGCCATTGTTAAAGTTGATTGTCCAGGACCTCAAATTGCTGCTGATGACAGTATTGATACGAACCAGTCAGCTTGTCTCAACAGTGAGGCCTCCATTCTGAACAACACAAGGACTATTCGTAGAATTAAAGACTCATAAAATGTAGAAAAGGCCCTTCACCAAAAAACTGTGTTCCCTTGTTCAATCATTCTTCATGAGGGCAAACATCCTGTTAGCATACATGTTGTCAAAACTCCTCAGAATCTTGATTCAGTAAGGATCACCCCTCATTTTTATAAGCACTAATTTGTATAGGCCCAGCCTTTCCTCATTGGACAATACCGTTATCCCAGGGATCAGGTGATGGAACTTTCTCTGAATTGCCTCCAGCGAGAGAAGATCTCTCCTTCAGTAAAACAACCAGAACTGCACACATTCCTCAAGGCCCAGTTTCACCAATGTCCTTTCCAGTTTACCTGATTCTTCCCTCCTTTGATATTCCATCCCTGTTGCAAAAAGGACCACCTTTTCATCTTAAGATAACAAAGTGTGAAGCTGGATGAACACAGCAGGCCAAGCAGCATCTCAGGAGCACAAAAGCTGACGTTTCGGGCCTTGACCCTTCATCAGAAAGGCCAAAACATCAGCTTTTGTGCTCCTGAGATGCTGCTTGGCCTGCTGTGTTCATCCAGCTTCACACTTTTTTTAATCTTGGATTCTCCAGCATCTGCAGTTCCCATTATCTCTGATTACCTTTTCATCTTACCTGGTGCCATGAGACTTCACGGGGTCTAGAGTCAATGTTGAAGACTCCCTCGGCAACTCCTTCCCGAATGTATACCACTGTGCCACCACCTTTGCTGGATCTGTCCTGCCAGTGAGATAGGACACATCCAGGGATGGCGATGGTGGTGTCTGGGACATTGTCTGTAAGATGTGATTCTGTGAGTATGACTATGTCAGACTATTGCTTGACTAATCTGTGAAACACCTTTCCCAATTTTGGCACTAACCCCCAGATATTAGTAAGGATGACTTTGCAGTGCAACAGGGCTGTTTTTTGCCATTGTCTTTTCCAGTGCCGAAGTTGGTTTAATTTCTTAGTGACTTTTCTGTAATTGATTGTTAAAATGGAATGTCATACCAGGCCATGTATGTCATGCACTTTGCTGTGTCTCTGGAGTCATGAACGGGCCAGAACTGGGAAGTGAGCTCTCAGTTGCATGAACAGAACCACTCCACTTCTGACATCATTGTTCAAACTCTCAAGGTGACCAAGTGCCCTGAACTGTGACTAATCAAAATGTTTACAAGCTGTCAACCCCACACAGTGTCCACAAGACTATGTTAAGCCAGGAGACTCAAAGGTGAAGATTGCAATTCTATTTGCTGTTTACGGTTCATATAAATGATTTTGACTTGAATGTCGGAGGGTTGATTGGTAAGTTCACAACTTTTCACAAGCTAACAACTTTGTAGGAGAGAGTTCCAAATATCTACTAGCCTTTGTGTGTAGAACTGCTTCATCACATATCTCTTGAATGCTCTGATCCTAAATCTCAGTCTATGCCCCTGGTTCTAGAATCCCCAACCAGTGGAAATAGCTTATCTTTATCTACCCTGTCTTTTCCCGTTAATATCATGAAGACTTTGGTCAAGTCATGCCTTAACCTTCTGAATTCTAGAGAATAAAGGCCCCATTTGTATAACATTTTCTCATAACTTAAATCCTGGTATCATACTTATAAGTCTGTGTTGAACTCCTCCAAGGTCAGTATATCAGTGCTAAGGTATGGTCTGCTCACAGTACTCTAAGTGAGGTCCAACCATGGTTTTGCATGCCTGCACTCTAACTTCCACATCCTTTTTCTTGACTCTTGTGAAGGTGGTGGTTATTTGTTGGTTATTTGCGGATGATATTTGGATGGTTTTTCCAGAATGTTCTCTCGGCTCTCTTACAGGACGGCAGACCTAGCTTCCTGGCGATTGCTGCCACCCTGGCCCATGAGATGGGCCACAACCTTGGAATGGTACATGACTCTCAGTCAAGGGGCTGTCGATGTCTCGATTCCTCTGGTGGCTGTATTATGGAAGCATTACAGCGGTGAGGACCATAGAATTATACACTGCAGAAGAGGTCATTCAGCCCATTAAGACCATACCACCAACAACTACCAAATCTAGTCCCACTTTCCCAAGTCTGGTGAATAGCCTTATGTTTTTTTCCCAATTCATTTGTGGGATGTGGGCGTTGCTGGCTGGCCAGCATTTCTTGCCCATCTGTAGTTGCCCTTGAGAAGGTGGGGGTGAGCTACCTTCTTGAACCACTTCAGTCCTCCTGCTGCGAGTTGACCCATGACGCTATTAGGGAGCGAATTCCAGGATTTTGATCCTGCAACAGTGAAGTAATAGTGATATGTTTCCAGGTCAGAATGGTGAGTGACTTGGAGGGGAACTTGGAGGTGATGGTGTTCCGATATATCTGCTGCCCTTATCCTTCTGGATGGAAGTGGTCGTGGGTTTGGAAGGTGCTGTCTGAGGATCTTTGGTGAAATTCTGCAGTGTATCTTGTAGATAGTACACACTGCTGCGACTGAGTGTCGGTGGTGGAGGGAATGGATGTTTGTGGATGTGGTGCCAATCAAGCGGCTGCTTTTTCCCGAATGCTGTCAAGCTTTTTGAGTGTTGTTGGGGCTGCACCTATCCAGGCAAGTGGGGATTATTCCATCACACTCCTGACTTGTGACTTGTTGATGGTGGACAGGCTTTGAGGAGTCAGGAGGTGAGTTACTCACGGCAGTGTTCCTGGCTTCTGGCCTGACCTTGGAGCCACTCTGTTAACATGGCGTGTCCAGTTGAGTTTCTGGTCCATGATAACCCTCAGGATATTAATAGTGGGGGAATCAGTGATGGTAGCACCATTGCATGGCAAGGGGAGGTGGTTAGATTGTCTCCCATTGGTGATGGTCATCGCCTGGCATTTGTGTGGCATGAATGTAACTTGCCACTTGTCAGCCCAAGCCTGGATACTGTCCAGATCTTGTTGCATGTGAACATGGACTGCTTCAGTGTCTGAAGAGTCGCGAATGGTACTGAACATTGTGCAATCATCAGCGAACATCCCCACTTCTGGCCTTATATTCAACACGGTGCACAGTTACGAGTGGTATGCCACAAGGATCTGTTTTGGGTTCTCTTCTATTTTTGATTTTTGTAAATGCTTTGGATGTAGGAATGGAAGGGTGGATTAGTAAGTTCATGGACGATATGAAGGTGGGTCGAGTTGTGGACAGTGCAGAGGGCTGTTCTAGGTGACAGAGAAGGATGGGTTAGTAAATTTGCAGATGACACTAAGGTCGGTGGAGTTGTGGATAGTGCCGAAGGATGCTGTAGGTTGCAGAGAGACATAGATAAGCTGCAGAGCTGGGCTGAGAGGTGGCAAATGGAGTTTAATGCAGACAAGTGTGAGGTGATGGGTGGGTGACACTACCTGGGTAGTGTTTCGGGTAACACAACCACACAAATATATTACCTCACACACTCACCAGTCCCGTGTCTGCTCCTGCTCAGCGTCCCTCCGCCTATTCACGAGGTAAGCTTTTTATTGATTTAAACACAGTGACTCACAGGCTTCCCAAAAGGCTCCTGCTCCAAACTCCCGCTCGCACTGCTGCTGCAACCAACACCACCCCTTGCGGTACACCACTAGTAGCTGGTCTCCAGGATGAACATTTCCCATCAACTACCACCCTCTGTCTTCTTTCAGCAAGCCAATTTCCGATCCAAACTGCTATGTCTCCCACAGTTCCATTCCTCCGCATTTTGTACAATAGCCTATTGTGGGGAACCTTATCGAATGCCTTGCTGAAATCCATATACACCACATCAACCGGTTTACTCTCATCTACCTGTTTGGTCACCTTCTCAAAGAACTCAATAAGGTTTGTGAGCCACGAACTTCCCTTCACAAAACCGTGCTGACTATCCCTAATCAATTTATTCTTTTCTAGATGATTATAAATCTTATCCCTTATAACCTTTTCCAACACTTCACCAACAACTAAGGAAAGGCTCACTGGTCTATCATTACCAGGGTTGTCTCTACTCCCCTTCTTGAACAGGGGAACCACATTTGCTATCCTCCAGTCATCTGGCACTATTCCTGTAGACAATGACGAGTTAAAGATCAATGCCAAAGGCTGGGAAATCTCCTCCCTGGCTTCCCAGAGGATCTGAGGATAAATCCCATCTGGCCCGGGGACTTATCTATCTTCACCTTCTGAAGGATTTCTAATACCTCTTCCGTGTGAACCTCAACCCCACCTAGTCTAGTAGCCTGTATCTCAGTATTCTCTTCGACAACATTGTCGTTTTCTGGAGTGAATACTGTCAAAAAATATTCATTTAGCGCTTCCCCTATCTCATCTGACTCCACACACAACTTACCACTACTATCCTTGATTGGGCCTAATATTACTCTCGTCATTCTTTTATTCCTTAAATAACTATAGAAAGCCTTAGGGTTACCCTGATCCTATCCGCCAACAACTTCTCATGTCTCCTCCTGGCTCTTCTGAGCTCTCCCTTTAGGTCTTTCCTGGCTACTTTGTAACCCTCAAGCGCCCTAATTGAGCCTTCACATCTCATCCTAACATAAGCCTTGTTCTTCCTCTTGACCAGAGATTCGACCTCCTTTGTAAACCACGGCTCCCGCACTCTACAGCTTCCTCCCTGCCTGACAGGTACATATTTATCTAGGACACACAGGAGTTTTTCCTTGAATAAGCTCCACATTTCTAATGTGCCCATCCCCTGCAGTTTCCTTCCCCATTCTATGCTCCCTAAATCTTGCCTAATCTCATCATAATTGCCTTTCCCCCAGCTATAACTCTTGCCCAGTGGTATACACCTATCCCTTTCCATCACTAAAGTAAACATAACAGAATTGTGATCGCTATCACCAAAGCGCTCACCTACTTCCAAATCTAACACCTGGCCGGGCTCATTACCCAGTACCAAATCTAATGTGGCTTCGCCCCTTGTTGGCTTATGTACATACTCTGTCTGAAAGCCCTCCTGCACACTCTGGACAAAAACTGACCCATCGAAAGTGTTCCCAGTCAATATCTGGAAAGTTGAAGTCCCCCATGACAATTACCCTGTCTCTCTCACTCCTATCGAGAATCATCTTTGCTATCCTTTCCTCTACATCTCTGGAACTATTCGGAGGCCTATAGAAAACTCCCAACAGGGTTACCTCTCCTTTCCTTTTTCTAACCTCAGCCCATGCTACCTCAGTTGACGAGTCCCCAAACATTCTTTCTGCAACTGTCATACTGTCCTTGACCAACAATGCCACACCTCCACCCCTTTTACCATCTTCTCTGTTCTTACTGAAACATCTAAATCCGGGAACCTGCAACAACCATTCCTGTCCCTGCTCTATCCATGTCTCCAAAATGTCCACAACATCGAAGTCCCAGGTGCTAACCAATGCTGCAAGTTCACCCACCTTATTCCGGACGCTCCTGACATTGAAGTAGACACACTCAATCCAACTTCTTGCTTGCCGGTGCCATCTTGCTTCCCTGATACTTTATTTCGGACCACCCTATTCTCAACCTTTTCTATACTCGAACTACAAATTTGGTGCCCATCCCCCTGCTGAATTAGTTTAAACCCACCCGAACAGTCTTAGCAAATTTCCCCCCCAGGATATCGGTACCCCTCTGGTTCAGGTGAAGAACATCCTGCTTGTAGAGGTCCCACCTACCCCAGAAAGAGCCCCAATTATCCAAGAATCCAAAACCCTCCCTCCTGCACCATCCCTGTAGCCACGTGTTCAACTCCTCTCTCTCCCTATTCCTCGCCTCACTAGCACGTGGCACGGGCAACAAACCAGAGACAACAACTCTGCTCGTCCTAGCTCTCAGCTTCCATCCTAGCTCCCTGAATTTCGGCCTTAAATCCCCATTACTCTTCCTACCTATGTCGTTGGTACCAATGTGGACCACGACTTGGGGCTGCTCCCCCTCCCCCGTAAGGATTCCAAAAACACGATCAGAGACATCATGCACCCTGGCACCTGGGATGCAACACACCAACTGTGAGTCTCTCTCGTCCCCACAGAACCTCCTATCTGTCCCCCTAACTATGGAGTCCCCAATGACTACTGCTCTGCTCCTCTTCCCCCTTCCCTTCTGAGCAGCAGGGACAGACTCTGTGCCAGAGACCTGTGCCCCACTGCTTTCTCCTGGTAAGTCGTCCCCCACGACATTATCCAAAACGGTATACTTATTGTTGAGGGGAATGACCACGGGACCCCTGCACTGCCTGCCGGTTCCCTTTCTGTCCCCTAACCGTAACCCATCTGCCTTTTTCCTGTACTTGAGGAGTGACTACCTCCCTGTAACTCCTCTCAAAAACCCCCTCTGCCTCCCGAATGATGTGAAGTTCATCCAGCTCCAGCTCCAGTTCCCTAACGCAGTTTTCAAGGAGCTGAAGTTGGGTGCACTTCCTGCAGATGTAGTCAGCAGGGACACTAGTGGTGACCCTTACCTCCCACATTCTGCAGGAGGAACATTCAACTGCCCTGACCTCCGTTCCCATTATTCTAAATTCCTAAGACTTAAAAAATAAAGAATAAAAAATAAACTTGTTACTTACCAATCAAGCACACAGAACCATTTTTTTTGGTTAGAGGAGGAGGATGGGTGGGAGACACTACCCGGGAAGGCAAAGTACTGGGCTAATGGTAAGATTCTTAGTAGTGTAGATGAGCAGAGAGATCTCGGTGTCCATGTACACAGATCCTTGAAAGTTGCCACCCAGGTTGACAGGGCTGTTAAGAAGGCATACAGTGTTTTAGCTTTTATTAATAGAGGGATCAAGTTCCGGAACCAAGAGGTTATGGTGAAGCTGTACAAAGCTCTGGTGCGGCCGCACTTGGAGTATTGTGTACAGTTCTGGTCACCGCATTATAAGAAGGATGTGGAAGCTTTGGAAAGGGTGCGGAGGAGATTTAGTAGGATGTTGCCTGGTATGGAGGGAAGGTCTTACGAGAAAAGGCTGAGGGACTTGAGGCTGTTTTCATTAGAGAGAAGGTTGAGAGATGACTTAATAGAAACATATAAAATAATCAGAGGGTTAGGTAGGGTGGATAGGGAGAGCCTTTTTCCAAGGATGGTGACGGCGAGCACGAGGGGGCATAGCTTTAAATTGAGGGGTGAAAGATATAGGACAGATGTCAGAGGTAGTTCCTTTACTCAGAGCGTAATAAGGGAATGGAACGCTTTGCCTGCAATGGTAGTAGATTCGCCAACTTTAGGTACATTTAAGTCGTCATTGGACAAGCATATGGACGTACATGGAATTGTGTAGGTTAGATGGGCTTGAGATCGGTATGACAGGTTGGCACAACATCGAGGGCCGAAGGGCCTTTATGGTGTTGTAATGTTCTATGTTGTAAAGGGACATTGATAGGATGCAGAGCTGGGCTGAGATGTGGCAGATGGATTGTAACTCTGAAAAGAATGAGGTGATTCATTTTGGAAGGACAAACTTGAAAGCAGAACATAGGGTTAACAGAAAGATTTTTGGCACTGTGGTGGAGCAGAGGGATCTTGGGATTCATGTTCACAGTTCCCTGAAAGCTTCCACGGTGGAAATGACTATTACCAGGGAACATAATTTTAAGGTGATTGGAGAAAGTTATAGGGGAGATGTCAGAGGCTGGCTCTTTACGCAGAGAGTGGTGGGCCTGTGGAATGTGCTGCCGGCAGTGGTAGTGGAGGCAGATACTTTGGAGACTTTTGAGTGACTCTTGATTAGGCACAGGGATGATAGTGTAATGTAATGTATGCAAGGTGTTTTGATCTTAGTAGGATAGCAGGTCAGCACAACATCGTGGGCCGAAGGGCCTGTAAATGTCAGGTTCGTTTTCGGAGACCCTCACGGACTTGATGCAATAATACTGACACTGACCTGTTTAGAAAAACACAAATCCTTTATTACCAAGTAAGTACAAGCTGTGGAGAATCACTGTATTTAACCCTGCACAGAGTGCAGAGTCTCATAAGTAATTCTCCCCGAGCAGCGGACAGTCCCTGCTTTTTTATACTTTACTAAATAAATGATACGTAAAAAAATTTCACATCTCACAATGACATGATACATGAAACAATTATTACAACAGACAAAGACAGGATACAAAACAACTATTACATCAAGAACGTAAAAGACCAGGATATAGTATCGATCGATCGTGAAGTGACTGCTAATGGCAGGAGGCAATTTCAAGTTGTTAACGAGACTGTAATTTCAAGTTGCCAGTGTGTCTGGCTGGAACAAAGTCAGTCGCCCTGGCCCCTTTGTCATTGACAGAAGTTACATACTTCAGAAGTCTCACACCTTTACAAATGTTCCTCACTTAACCTTATTTGAGGCAGTTTAACTCTAATTCTGTTCAGTCAGGAAGGCAGTGTCTGCATACCGATGTGTAGGAAGATAAGGAGTTACAAAGTCTTACACCAAATTCCTAGCTGGGCAGGAAGCTTCAAGGCAATGCCTGCATACCTATGTGTAAGCAGATAAAGGACATTAATTTATACAAGTATTAGAAATCAATGGGATGTTACCCCAATAACATCTCACTGCGCTGTACTGTTCTATATTCTGTATTCTATTTGTCGAGCCTCCTCATCCAGTGAGTTGTTTAATTGTCTATCACAATTCACAACTGGCTGTGGCAGGACAGCAGAGCTTAGACCTGATCCTTTGATTTTGGGAACACTTAGTTCTGTCTGTCATTTGCTGTTTTGTCTGTTTGGTGTGTAAGTCGTCCTGTTTGGTGGCTTCACCAGGTTGGTACCTCATCTTCAGGTACGCCTGGTACTGCTGCTGGCATGCCCTCTTGCACCAGGCTTGTTTGTAATCGTTGAGTGGGGGATATGCCGGGCCATGAGGTTACAGATTGTGCTGGAGTACAATTTTGTGCTTCATGGATGCCCGTTCTTGAGTTGCTAGATCGGTGCAAAGTCTGTCCCATTTAGCCACACAACACGATGGAGGTTGTACTCAATGTGAAGGCAGGACTTTGTCTCCCAAGGACTGTGCAATGGTCACTCTTACCAATACTGTCGTAGACAGATGCAACTGCAGCTGGCAGATTAGTGACGATGAAGTCCAATATGATTTTCCCTCTTGTTGGTTCCCACACCGCCTGCCGCAGACCCAGTCTAGCAGTTATGTCCTTTAGAACCCGAACAGCTCATTCAGTAGTACTGCTGTTGAGACGGAACATTGAGGACTCCTAGAGCAACACCATCCTGACTGTATACCACTATGCCGCCCCCTTTGCTAGCTCTGTCGTGCCGGTGGGACAGGACATATCCAGGGATGGTGATGTGGTGCCTGGGACATTGTCTGTAAGGTATGATTCTGTGAGTATGACTGTGTCAGGCTGTTGCTTGACCAGCCTGTGAGACAGCTCTTGTCTGTGAGACACTAACCCCCAGCTGTTAGTGAGGAGGACTTTGCACAGTGCTGTTTCTGTTGTTGTCTTTTTCCATGCCTAGGTCAATGTCGGGTGATCTGCCCAATTGGATTTCTTTGAGTCTTTGTAGCAACTGGTACATCTGACTAGCTTGCTAGGCCACTCCAGAAGGCAGTTGAGAGTCAACCACATTGCTGTGGGTCTGAAGTCACATGTAGGCCAAACCAGGTGAGGGTGGCAGATTTCTTCCCCTGAAGGCCATGAGTAAACCACATGGGTTTTTCTGACAATCGGCAATGATTTCATGGTGATCAGTAGATCCTTGATTCCGGAGTTTTTTTTTATTCCACCTGTGAGTTTCAAACCCAGGTCGCCAGAACATCAGCTGGGTTTCCGGATTAATAGTCTCGCGATAATACCACTGGGCCATCAGTCTTTTGTTTGTTCCTTAATTTTAAAGCAGTGGCATGTAGGGACAGTGGTCAATCATAGATCATAGAAAATAGAACAGTACACCACAGTACAGGCCCTTTGCCCCACAATGTTGTGCCGAACCTTTACCCTAATCCTAAGGTCTATCTAACCTCCATCCAGGGCCTAATAAGTGGGACCCAGGGCTCTTAGGATCAACATGTTCCAATCGTGGCCTTTCCTCCTGACCAAAAACAGACCTGAAGCTAGTTATAGAGTCATGGAGTCATGCAGCACGGAAGCAGACCCTTTGGCCCAACCAGTCTATGCCAAACATTATCCCAATCTAAACTAGTCCCACCTGCCTGCTCCTGGCCCATGTCCCTCCAAACCTTCTATATTCATATATTTTTCGAAGTGTCTTTTACATGGAAGTTCATTCCACATTTGAACCACCCTCTGTGAAAAATTTACTTTTTGTGTCTTTTTTAAATCTTTTCCCTTAAAAATACACGTTCTAGACTTGAAAACCCCCATCCTGTGGAAAAGACACCTCCCATTAAACCTACCGATAACCCATCACAATTTTATAAACCTTTATAAGCTCACCTTTCAAACTCCTATGCTCCAGTGAAAAAAGTCAGAGTCTATCCACCCTTTCTTTATAACTGAAACATTCTGTACCGTTCCCCTCTATCCAAGAATCCAATGCTCTCCTTCCTGGTCTCCTTCTCCAGCCATGCATTCATCTTTTGCATTCTTCTGTTCTGATACTTCTTTGGGCTTGGCATTCGGGAAAACTGAGAGATGACTAGTGTTTAGTACCTGCATGTTGGTTTTCCATCTAGCTCCCCGAATTCTGACTGCAGGACCATGTACCTTATTCTAAGAAGGTCACTGGGACCAAAGTGGAGCGTGACTGGTGAGTGTTTACCTCCCCTGCTCAAGCCTGCTCAGCATCTTCTCACTGACCTCCTTGCTCCTAGCACCAGACTAGATGCTATTTTCCCCCATAGAATTGAAGTCAGAGCTTTGTGGCTGCTGTAATCTTCATTGTTCTCCCCCTCTCAGTGCACTCAGAGACATGTGGAGCTATGTGTTCATCTTAGCCAAGCTCCCTGACGAGCCATTAATCTTTGAACTTAACAAGGTTAAGGGACAGAGCTTCTGCACTACTGTCTGCTCCTTTTTGACTGTGATCACCAATTACCTCTCTCCCTATATGCTTTGGTTGACCCATAATGCCTTTTGGGAGGGAATTCCAGGATTTTGACCGAGCGACCAACGATATATTTTCAAGTCGGGATGGTCAGTGCCTTGGAAGGAAGCTTGCAGGTGGTGATGTTCCCATTTTTCTGCTGCCTTTGTCCTTCTAGATGTTGTGTGTTGGAAGGTGCTGTCTGAGTATTTTCTGTGTGTGGAGTTTGCTTCCTGTACTTACCAATGAACTATCATCTATTTAACACGCTGTCGTGATTCCTTTCCCTCAGTTTCCCATTGCCAACGATGTTCAGCAGCTGCAGCCGTGCTGATTTAATGAGGGCTCTCCGCCGTGGTGTTGGAGCCTGTCTCTTCAACGCCCCAGATCTTTCGCGTCTAGTGGGACCTCCTGAGTGTGGAAACCTGTATGTGGATGAAGGCGAGGAATGCGACTGTGGTTCTGCTGCGGTAAGGAGGGGACCAGTGACAGTGGGCAGAAGAGGAATGAGCATGAGGATTGAATTGGTTAGGATTTGAAAATAAAAAGTCAGTTTGGAAATAAATTTGACAATGTGTTAAAATGCCAAGGTCAAGGTGATTTATTTAGGCCTCACTGATTTTGATTTGATGTATATATGTTTTATTTACTGTAATGGGTGACTTTAACTTTCCTAATATTGATTGGAACCTCCTTCGAGCAGAAGATTTGAATGGAGCTGTTTTTGTAAGGTGTGTTCAGGAGGGTTTCCTAACTCAGTACGTTGACAGGCCGACGAGGGGAGAGGCCATTCTAGACTTGAGGCTCGGAAATGAGCCGGGGCAGGTATCAGATCTTGTGGTGGGAGAGCATTTTGGTGATAGTGACCATAACTGCCTCACATTCTACATAGCTATGGAGAAGGAGAGGATTAGGCAAAATGGGAGGATATTTAATTGGGGAAGAGGAAACTATGACACGATTAGACTTGAGTTAGGAAGCATGGACTGGGAGCAGTTGTTCCATGGTAAGGGAACTATAGACATGTGGAGACTGTTTAAGGAACAGTTGTTGTGAGTGATGAATAAATATGTCCCTCTGAGACAGGCAAGAAGGGGTAAGATAAAGGAACCTTGGATGACAAGAGCGGTGGAGCTTCTTGTGCAAAGGAAGAAGGTAGCTTACATAAGGTGGAGGAAGCTAGGGTCAAGCTCAGCTCTAGAGGATTACAGGCAGGCGAGGAAGGAGCTCAAAAATGGTCTGAGGAGAGCCAGGAGGGGGCACGAGAAAGGCTTGGCAGAAGGAATCCGGGGAAACACAAAGGCATTTTACACTTACGTGAGGAATAAGAGAATGGTCAAAGAAAGAATAGGGCCGATCAGGGATAGCATAGGGAACTTGTGTGTGGAGTCTGAGGAGGTAGGGGAAGCCCTAAATGAGCTTTTTGCTTCTGTCTTTACGAAAGAAACAAACTTTGTAGTGAATGAAACCTTTGAAGAGCAGGTGTGCATGCTGGAATGGATAGAGATAGAGGAAGCTGATGTGCTGAAAATTTTGTCAAACATTAAGATTGACAAGTCGCCAGGCCCGGATCAGATTTGTCCTCGGCTGCTTTGGGAAGCGAGAAATGCAATTGCTTCGCCACTTGCGAAGATCTTTGCATCCTCGCTCTCCACTGGAGTCGTACCTGAGGACTGGAGAGAGGCAAATGTAATTCCTCTCTTCAAGAAGGGAAATAGGGAAATCCCTGGCAATTACAGACCAGTAAGTCTCATGTCTGTCGTCTGCGAAGTGTTAGAAAGGATTCTGAGGGATAGGATTTATGGCCATCTGGAAGAGCATGGCTTGATTAAATGCAGTCAACACGGCTTTGTGAGGGGGAGATCATGCCTCACAAACCTTAGCGAGTTCTTTGAGGATGTGACTAGAAAAGTTGATGAGGGTCGAGCTGTGGATGTGGTGTATGTGGACTTCAACAAGGCATTTGATAAGGTTCCCCATGGTAGGGTCATTCAGAAGGTCAGGAGGAATGGGATACAGGGGAACTTAGCTGTCTGGATTCAGAATTGGCTGGCCAACAGAAGACAGTGAGTGGTAGTAGAAGGAAAATATTCTGCCTGGAAGTCAGTGGTGAGTGGGGTTCCACAGGGCTCTATCCTTCGGCCTCTACTGTTTGTAATTTTTATTAATGACTTAGATGAGGGGATTGAAGGATGGGTCAGCAAGTTTGCAGACGACACGAAGATGTATATACATATTCTTATATTATCTTGACAGTGCATTCCGGAGAGACACTCTCTCCGTGACTCCCTTGTTCGCTTGCTTTCCGGAGAGACCACTCTCTCCGTGACTCCCTTGTTCGCTTGCTTTCCGGAGAGACCACTCTCTCCGTGACTCCCTTGTTCGCTTGCTTTCCGGAGAGACCACTCTCTCCGTGACTCCCTTGTTCGCATGCTTTCCGGAGAGACCACTCTGTCCGTGACTCCCTTGTTCGCTAGCTTTCCGGAGAGACCACTCTCTCCGTGACTCCCTTGTTCGCTCCACACTGCCCTCCAACCCCACCACACCCGGCACCTTCCCCTGCAACCGCAGGAAATGCTACACTTGCCCCCACACCTCCTCCCTCACCCCTATCCCAGGCCCCAAGATGACATTCCACATTAAGCAGAGGTTCACCTGCACATCTGCCAATGTGGTATACTGCATCCACTGTACCCGGTGTGGCTTCCTCTATATTGGGGAAACCAAGCGGAGGCTTGGAGACTGCTTTGCAGAACACCTCCGCTCAGTTCGCAACAAACAACTGCACCTCCCAGTCGCAAACCATTTCCACTCCCCCTCCCATTCTCTAGATGACATGTCCATCATGGGACTCCTGCACTGCCACAATGATGCCACCCGAAGGTTGCAGGAACAGCAACTCATATTCTGCTTGGGAACCCTGCAGCCCAATGGTATCAATGTGGACTTCACCAGCCTCAAAATCTCCAATTCCCCCGCCGCATCCCAAAACCAGCCCAGTTCGTCCCCTCCCCCCACTGCACCACACAACCAGCCCAGCTCTTCCCCCCAACCCACTGCATCCCAAAACCAGTCCAACCTGTCTCTGCCTCCCTAACCGGTTCTTCCTCTCACCCATCCCTTCCTCCCACCCCAAGCCGCACCCCCATCTACGTACTAACCTCATCCCACCTCCTTGACCTGTCCGTCTTCCCTGGACTGACCTATCCCCTCCCTACCTCCCCACCTATACTCTCTCCACCTATCTTCTTTACTCTCCATCTTCGGTCCGCCTCCCCCTCTCTCCCTATTTATTCCAGTTCCCTCTCCCCATCCCCCTCTCTGATGAAGGGTCTAGGCCCGAAACGTCGGCTTTTGTGCTCCTGAGATGCTGCTTGGCCTGCTGTGTTCATCCAGCCTCACATTTTATTATCTTTACCAGGATGTTGCCTGGTCTGGAGCACAGGCCCTATGAAGAAAGGCTGAAGGACTTGAGTCTGCTCTCATTGGAGAGAAGGAGGCGAAGAGGGGATTTAATAGAGACATACAAGATGATTAGAGGATTAGATTGGGTGGACAGTGAGAGTTTTTTTCCGAGGATGATGATTTCAGCTTTTATAAGGGGCAGAGCTACAAATTGAGGGGTGATAGATTTAAGACAGATGTCAGAGGCAGGTTCTTTACTCAGAGTGGTCAGGGCGTGGAACGCCCTGCCTGCCAATGTAGTTAACGCAGCCACATTAGGGGCATTTAAACAGTCCTTGGATAAGCATATGGATGATGATGGGATAGTGTAGGGGAAGGGGCTTAGATTAGTTCACAGGTCGGCACAACATCGAAGGGCCTGTTCTGCGCTGTATTGTTCCATGTTCTATGTTCTATGTTATAGAACATGGAACAATACAGCGCAGAACAGGCCCTTCGGCCCTCGATGTTGTGCCGACCTGCCATACCAATCTGAAGCCCATCTAACAGACACTATTCCATGTACGTCCATATGCTTGTCCAATGACGACTTAAATGTACCTAAAGTTGGCGAATCTACTACCGTTGCAGGCAAAGCGTTCCATTCCCTTACTACTCTCTGAGTAAAGATACTACCTCTGAAATCTGTCCTATATCTTTCACCCCTCAATTTAAAGCTATGCCCCCTTGTGCTCGCTGTCACCACCCAACGAAAAAGGCTCTCCCTATCCACCCTATCTAACCCTCTGATTATTTTATATGTTTCTATTAAGTCACCTCTCAACCTTCTTCTCTCTAATGAAAACAGCCTCAAGTCCCTCAGGCTCTCCTCATAAGACCTTTCCTCCATATCAGGCAACATCCTAGTAAATCTCCTCTGCACCCTTTCCAAAGCTTCCACATCCTTCTTCTAATGTAGTGACCAGAACTGTACACAATACTCCAAGTGTGGTTGCACCAGAGTTTTGTACAGCTGCAGCATAACCTCTTGGTTCTGGAACTCAATCCCTCTATTAATAAAAGCTAAAACACTGTATGCCTTCTTAACAGCCCTGTCAACCTGGGTGGCAACTTTCAAGGATCTGTGTGCATGGACACCGAGATCTCTCTGCTCATCTACACTACCAAGAATCTTACCATTAGCCCAGTACTTTGCCTTCTGGTTACTCCTACCAAAGTGCATCACCTCACACCTGTCTGCATTAAACTCCATTTGCCACCTCTCAGCCCAGCTCTGCAGCTTATCTATGTCTCTCTGCAACCTACAGCATCCTTCGTCACTACCCACAACTCCACCGACCTTAGTGTCGTCTGCAAATTTACTAACCCATCCTTCTACGCCCTCATCCAGGTCATTTATAAAAATGACAAACAGCAGTGGACCCAACACCGACCCCTGCGGTACACCACTAGTAACTGGACTCCAGGATGAACATTTCCCATCAACCGCCACCCTCTGTCTTCTTTCAGCAAGCCAATTTCTGATCCAAACTGCTAAGTCTCCCACAACCCCATTCCTCCGCATTTTGTACAATAGCCTATTGTGGGGAACCTTATCGAACGCCTTGCTGAAATCCATATACACCACATCAACCAGTTTACTCTCATCTACCTGATTGGCCACCTTCTCAAAGAACTCAAAAGGTTTGTGAGGCACAACCTACCCTTCACAAAACCGTGCTGACTATCCCTAATCAATTTATTCTTTTCTGGATGATTATAAATCCTATTTCTTATAACCTTTTCCAACACTTTACCAACAACTGAAGTAAGGCTCACTGGTCTATAATCACCAGAGTTGTCTCTACCCCCCTTCTTGAACAGGGGAACCACATTTGCTATCCTCCAGTCTTCTGGCACTATTCCTACGAGACAATGACGAGTCAAAGATCAATGCCAAAGGCTCGGCAATCTCTTTCTTGGCTTCCCAGAGGATCCTAGGATAAATCCCATCCAGCCCAGGGGACTTATCTATTTTCACACTCTGTAGGATTTCTAATACCACTTCCTTGTGAATCTCAATCCCACCTAGACTAGTAGTCTGTATCTCAGTATTCTCCTCAACAACATTGTTGTTTTCTAGAGTGAATACTGTGGAAAAATATTCATTTAGTGCTTCCCCTATCTCCTCTGACTCCACACATAACTTCCCAATACTATTCTTGATTGGGCCTAATCTTACTTTCGTCATTCTTTTATTACTTAAATACCTATAGAAAGCCTTAGGGTTTACCCTGAGCCTGTCCGCCAACAACTTCCCATGTTGTTAGAGAGAAGTAGGTTGAGAGGTGCCTTAATTGAAACATATAAAATAATCAGAGGCTTAGATAGGGTGGATAGGGAGAGCCTTTTTCCTGGGATGGTGACGGCGAACACGAGGGGGCATAGCTTTAAATTGAGGGGCGAAAGATATTGGACAGATGTCAGAGGTAGTTTCTTTGCTCAGAGAGAAGTAAGGGAATGGAACGCTTTGCCTGTAACGGTTGTAGATTCGCCAACTTTAGGTACATTTAAGTCGTCATTGGATGAGCATATGGACGTACATGGAATAGTGGAGGTTAGATGGGCTTGAGATCGGTATGACAGGTCGGCACAACATCGAGGGCCGAAGGGCCTGTACTGTGCTGTAATGTTCCATGTTCTACGTCTCCTGGCTCTTCTGAGCTCTCTCTTTAGGTCTTTACTGGCTACCTTGTTACCCTCAAGTCCCCTAATTGAGCCTTCACATCTCATCCTAACATAAGCCTTCTTCTTCCTCTTGACCAGAGATTCCACTTCCTTCGTAAACCATGGCTCCCGTGCTCTCCAGCTTCCTCCCTGCCTGACAGGTACATACTTATCTGGGACACACAGGAGCCTTTCCTGGAATAAGCTCCACATTTCTAATGTGCCGATCCCCTGTAGTTTTCTTCCCTCTCCTGTGCTCCCTAAATCTTGCCTAATCTCATCGTAATTGCCTTTCCCCCAGCTGTAACTCTTGCCCAGTGGTATACACCTATCCCTTTCCATCACTAAAGTAAACATAACAGAATTGTGATCGCTATCACCAAAGCGCTCACCTACTTCCAAATCTAACACCTGGCCAGGCTCATTACCCAGTACCAAATCTAATGTGGCTTTTCCCCTTGTTGGCCTGTCTACATACTGTGTCTGGAAGCCCTCCTGCACACACTGGACAAAAACTGACCCATCTATAGTACTCGAACTATAGTGTTCCCAGTCAATATCTGGAAAATTGAAGTCCCCCATGACAACTACCCTGTTTCTCTCACTCCTATCGAGAATCATCTTTGCTATCCTTTCCTCTACATCTCTGGAACTATTCGGGGGCCTATAGAAAACTCCCAACAGGGTGACCTCTCCTTTCCTGTTTCTAACCTCAGCCCATACTACCTCAGTTGACGAGTCCCCAAACATCCTTTCTGCAACTGTAGTACTGTCCTTGACCAACAATGCCACACCTCCGCCCCTTTTACCTTCTTCTCTGTTCTTACTGAAACATCTAAATCCCGGAACCTGCAACAACCATTCCTGTCCCTGCTCTATCCATGTCTCCGAAATGTCCACAACATCGAAGTCCCAGGTACCAACCCATGCTGCACGTTCACCCACCTTATTCCGGACGTTCCTGGTATTGAAATAGACACACTTCAAACCAACTTCTTGCTTGCCGGTGCCACCTTGCTTCCCTGAAACTTTATTTCGGACCACCCTACTCTCAACCTTTTCTATACTCGAACTACAATTTTGGTGCCCATCCCCCGATGAATCAGTTTAAACCCACCCGAATAGCCTTAGCAAATTTCCCCCCCAGGATATCAGTACCCCTCTGGTTCAGGTGAAGAACATCCTGCTTGTAGAGGTCCCACCTACCCAAGAAAGAGCCCCAATTATCCAAGAATCCAAAACCCTCCCTCCTGCACCATCCCTGTAGCCACGTGTTCAACTCCTCTCTCTCCCTATTCCTCGCCTCACTAGCACGTGGCACGGGCAACAAACCAGAGACAATAACTCTGTTCATCCTAGCTCTCAGCTTCCATCGTAGCTCCCTGAATTTCGGCCTTAAATCCCCGTCTCTCTTCCTACCTATGTCGTTGGTGCCATTATGGACCACGACATGGGGCTGCTCCCCCTCCCCGTTAAGGATCCCAAAAACCCGATCAGAGACATCACGCACCCTGGCACCTGGGAGGCAACACACCAACCGTGAGTCTCTCTCGTCCCCACAGAACCTCCTATCTGTCCCCCGAACTATGGAGTCCCCAATGACTACTGCTCTGCTCCCCTTCCCCCTTCCCTTCTGAGCAGCAGGGACAGACTCTGTGCCAGAGACCTGTGCCCCACTGCTTTCTCCAGCTAAGTCATCGCCCCCAACAGTATCCAAAATGGTATACTTATTGTTGAGGGGAATGGCCACAGGGGATCCCTGCACTGCCTGCCGGTTCCCTTTCCGGCCCCTGACTGTAACCCATCTGCCTTTTTCTTGTACCTGAGGAGTGACTACCTCCCTCTAACTCCTCTCAATAACCTCCTCTGCCTTCCGAATGATCCGAAGTTCATCCAGCTCCAGCTCCAGTTCTGTAACACGGTTTCCAAGGAGATGGAGTTGGGTGCGTAGAACATATGTTCTATGCTCTATGTGTAGGTTATGTCCTGCAGCGACATTGGATTGAGCGTGGACCAGTGAGGCAGTCAAGAGTGGACCCACCAAGGCAGCAGTGGCAAGATCAGGCCAGTGAGGAACCAAGAGCTAGTTGGTGAGGCAGCCCAGAGCAGAATGCCGGCAGTGGCAGAGGCGAGGGCTTGAAAACCCAGAGCAGGACTACAGTGGAAAGAAAAGTTGGACTGTCTTCAATTTTTTTTGTTCTATAAGTTAATGTGAATAGTGCCATGTCTGTATGGCAAAGGTACACACTTTTCACTGTATTTTTCATTGAATACATGTGACAATAAATGATTCATATGAAAAAAAATTCAAATTTATAATTGCCCAGAGGGCAGTTAAGAGTCAACCACATTGCTGTGGGTCTGGAGACACATGTAGGCCAGACCAGGTAAGGATAGCAAATTTCCTTCCCTAACGGACATTACTGAACTCGACAGATTTTTCCGACAGTTGACAATGGATTCACAGTCCTCATTCGACTTTTTGGTAAAATCGAATTCAAATTCCACCATCTGCTTTGGTGGGATTTAAAAGTGAAAGTCCTTGCTCCAAAGACACTAGTTTTAGCCAGGCTGCATTACGCAAAGGGAGTGAAACTGACTGTTGATGCAAGATAACCAGAACATTACCAGATCTCTGGATTAACAGTCCAGTGAAAATACCACTGGTCCGTTAATCTTAAAGCAACATCTGCAGCATTGTGTCATAATGTTTCAGCCAGGGGCCAAAAATGAAATCAAAACAAGCCAAAATATGATCTGTCAAGGCAGCTTTTGGCCAGGGATTTGATTTGTTCAGTCATAACATCAGCTGCAATCATAACACACTGTCCTGTAAAACACTGCCTGAGCAGGTCTAGAATGGGTTTAGATACAGAGTAAAGCTCCATGATGTGGAGGTGCCAATGTTGGACTGGGTTGGACAAAGTCAGAAGCCACATAATTCCAGGTTATTGTCCAAAAGATTTATTTGAAATCACAAGTTTTCGAAGCACTGCTGCTTTGCCAGGTGTATCTCTTGAAGGGTCTGTGCTTCAAGAGTTGTTAATTCCTAAAAAATTTGTTGGACTATAACCTGGTGTCATGTGACTTCTGACTCCCTTTATTCATTCATGGGATGAGGGTGCTGCTCCTAAGCAGCGTTTATTGCCCATCCCTAATTGCCCAGAGTCAACCACGTTGTTGTGGGTCTGGAGTCACATGTAGGCCAGACCAGGTAAGGATGGCAGATTTTCTTCCCTAAAGGACATTGGTTAAACAGATGGGCCTTTCCCAACAATCAACAATGGATTCATGGCCATAATTAGATCCTTAATTCCAGATATTTGTGACTAGTAAGGTTGATGAGGGTCAAGCTGTGGATGTGGTGTATATGGACTTCAGTAAGGCATTTGATAAGGTTCCCCATGGAAGGCTCATTCAGAAGGTCAGGAGGAATGGGATACAGGGGAATTTAGCTGCTTGGATACAGAATTGGCTGGCCAACAGAAGACAGCGAGTGGTAGTAGAAGGAAAATATTCTGCCTGGAAGTCAGTGGTGAGTGGGGTTCCACAGGGCTCTGTCCTTGGGCCTCTACTGTTTGTAATTTTTTATTAATGACTTGGACGAGGGAATTGAAGGATGGGTCAGCAAGTTTGCAGACGACACAAAGGTCGGAGGTGTCGTTGACAGTGTAGAGGGCTGTTGTAGGCTGCAGCGGGACATTGACAGGATGCAGAGATGGGCTGAGAGGTGGCAGATGGAGTTCAACCTGGATAAATGCGAGGTGATGCATTTTGGAAGGTCGAATTTGAAAGCTGAGTACAGGATTAAGGATAGGATTCTTGGCAGCGTGGAGGAACAGAGGGATCTTGGTGTGCAGATACATAGATCCCTTAAAATGGCCACCCAAGTGGACAGGGTTGTTAAGAAAGCATATGGTGTTTTGGCTTTCATTAACAGGGGGATTGAGTTTAAGAGTCGTGAGATCTTGTTGCAGCTCTATAAAACTTTGGTTAGACCGCACTTGGAATACTGCGTCCAGTTGTGGGCGCCCTATTATAGGAAAGATGTGGATGCTTTGGAGAGGGTTCAGAGGAGGTTTACCAGGATGCTGCCTGGACTGGAGGGCTTATCTTATGAAGAGAGGTTGACTGAGCTCGGTCTCTTTTCATTGGAGAAAAGGAGGAGGAGAGGGGACCTAATTGAGGTATACAAGATAATGAGAGGCATAGATAGAGTCGATAGCCAGAGACTATTTCCCAGGGCAGAAATGGCTAGCACGAGGGGTCATAGTTTTAAGCTGGTTGGTGGAAAGTATAGAGGGGATGTCAGAGGCAGGTTCTTTACGCAGAGAGTTGTGAGAGCATGGAATGCGTTGCCAGCAGCAGTTGTGGAAGCAAGGTCATTGGGGTCATTTAAGAGACTGCTGGACATGCATATGGTCACAGAAATTTGAGGGTGCATCCATGAGGATCAATGGTCGGCACAACATTGTGGGCTGAAGGGCCTGTTCTGTGCTGTACTGTTCTATGTTCTATGTTCTATATTGAATTCAGATTCCACCATAAACCATGAGGGGATTCAAGTCCAGGTCCCCAGAACATTATCTGGGTCTCTGGATTAATGGTCCAGCAGTAATACTACTGGGCCATCACCTCCCCCATGACTGTTCATTAGTGTCAGTATTGAATCAGTGAACATGTTGTCAAGTTGTGGAAGTGGTGTCTTAGTGACTGATGTTCTCTTTTTTCTCTCTCTCTCTCTCTCTTTCTTGCCCTTTCTCTGTTTTACCTTAAGGACTGTGACGATCCCTGTTGTGATCCCTCAACGTGTACACTCAAACCTGGGGCAAAGTGTTCATCATCTGGGTCATGCTGTAAAGACTGTGAAGTAAGATTGCACTGGATCCTGCGTCACACCCCACAGCTCTGGTTATAATCTGCGTATTGTAAAACTGCTACAAATACTGAATTGAAAAACTCAGAACACTCGTCGGGAACTTATTGTCTCAGAGTAGCTTAGCTAAGGTCAGCTCTCCCACCAACTGCCTCTGGCACTGCATTTCTCTGTTCTGCCCTGACTGCTGTACGAACCCATTTTAAAGGCTTCGATTTCAGTTTTTGGATTCAGCATTCACTGATGATGTGTTGCACACCTGAATCCTCACTACTTTAAAACTCCCTTCCTTAGTCATCATGTGTTCCCTTGCTAATCAAATTAACTCTTTGTCACTTCTCAACTCTGTTGAATTGATTCAATTTCTCCATCAACTCTGTCAAGACCCGGACACGGTTTACTTGATTAATTCCCCTCTCAATTTGTCGTCTGCAAGGAGTACATCACCACCCTATCTAATCAAATTTTTGAACTGAAGACCCTTTCTTTTCTGAATCATTCCATGTCTCTCTGTTGTTCCTGCTGTATGGTGCCTAGAAAAGTCTCAAAAGGACAATGGCACCAGACATCATGCTCTACAGCTTTTGATTTTTCACTTGTGGGAGATGGGCATCACTGGCCAGGTTCAGCGTTTGTTCCCCTCCCTAGCTGCCCTTGAGAAGGTGGTGGTGAGCTGCCTTCTTGAACTCCTATAGTCCATGCACTGTACATTAGATCCTCAAAGTTCTTAGGGAAGGAATTCCAGGATTTTGACTCAGTGACAGTGAAAAAACACATCTTCAGGAAACCTTCCAAGTGTGGAAGCAATCCCCAACTCAATTCTATTCGACCATTCCTATCTCAAAAGTCAGAGGGATCTCTCTACATCTGATGATAATTCCTCTACATAAATGGCATCAATTCCAGGATATTAATGTGGAAATTTAATCTGACTCAGAATTAGTCTTCGAATATGGGCCATTTCATTTGGGAATTGTTTAACTCTTCATAATCCTGAAATATTAAATCTGTGGAGACCCTCACCTCCATTTTCAATTGAAGAGAGCAAATCTTCATAGAATCATAAATCTCTGCAGTGCAGATGCAGGCCATTTGACTCATCGAGTCTGCACAATCTTCAATAGAGTATCTCAGTCAGACCCAGTTCCCCCCTCCCTATCACCATAACCCGCATTTACCATGGTTAACCCACCTAGCCTGCGCATCTTTGGATTGGTGCATTAACAACTTTTTTTTTATTTGGACCCCTTTAGTTTCTGGACCTCGTCCATTTATGCTCCCAGGACGCGGATTCCCAACCTCATCCCAAACACTTGTCACACAGACAGCTCACATTGAACAAACCTGGATATCAAGAGTTGCAGTGCACTCTGCAGGAACATTACCCAGTGTAAATGTTCAAATAATTGCGGTCTTTGTTCTGTAGTTCCTTCCAGCAGGAACAATGTGCCGAGGGCTGATGGGAGAATGTGACCTGCCGGAGTTCTGTACAGGAAATTTCTCTAATTGCCCTGAAAATGTGTATCTGCAAGATGGGCACACGTGCAGCAATGGGATTCTATACTGCAGCAATGGTATCTGCCAGTCTGCAGATAAACAGTGCCAGGAGATCTGGGGTCCCGGTGAGTACACAGCACCAGAGCCTGCCCTATTCTTACAAAGCAAATACCTGCTATGATAAGTTTTGTCATTTGGATGGAAGTCTGAGTTTTAAAGCAGTGACAATTTGCTAAATCCTTGCTTCTGACTTTGGAGAGCGAATGCATGGTGCTCCCTACATCAAACGTCAGGCCCTCATCTTAGCCTCACTCTCCTCGTTGACTGATGCTTGTCAATCAGGTGCAGCATGCATTGCCAGGCAGCAGGGAAAAATAATAAAAAGATGCTGAAGGACAGAATAGAGAGTACAGTCAGTTCTGGCTGTAACATGACTGATGAACAGGGGAATGCTATTTCTAAAACGTGAACTTATGTTGCTAATAACACAATTTCATTGGTGCATGGAGAAGTACGTGCCAACATCACATTGTTTCATGGGTAAAAACCAACAGAACTGCGGATGCTGTAAATCAGGAACAAAAACAAAGTTGCTGGAAAAGCTCAGCAGGTCTGGCAGCATCTGTGAAGGAGAAAACAGAGTTAACATTTTGGATCCGGTGACCCTTGATGGTGGCTGGGAAAACATCAGTTTATATTTAGAAAATAGGGAGGTGGGTGGGGTAGGGAGTAACAGATAGGATAGAGCCCAAAGACAGAGAAAGACTGTTGGACAGTAAGTGGTGGACTGTAAGTGACGAACAGGGGGTGTGTAATGGCAGGCTATGTGGTAACAAAGCCTGGTGTGTGGAGTGGGGGTCTGGGACCTGGGAGAGCTTAGGCCCTAAAATTATTGAATTCAGTGTTGAGTCTGGAGGGCTGTAGGGTCCCCAAGCAGAAAATGAGGTGTTGTTCCTCCAGGTTGCATTAGGCTTCACTGGAACACTGTGGCAAGACAGAGACAAAGATGTTGGTCAGGGGGCAGGGTGGTGCATTGAAGTGACAGGCAATGGGTAGTTCAGGGTCTTTTTTGCGAGTAGAACGTAGATGTTCTGCAAAGCGGTCGCCAAGTCTACGCTTCATTTCCCCAGTGTAGAGGAAACTACATTGCAAGCAGCGAATGCAGTAGACCAGATTCTGGGAAGTGCTGGTGAAGTGCTACTTCACCTGGAAGATATGCTTAGGCCCTTCGATCCTGGGGAGGGAGGAGGTAAATGGGCAGGTGTTGCATCTTCGGCGGTGGCCATTCTATCCCCAATTCTGTTTCCATTTCTGGGAATATCCATTACAAACCCGCGATATAAATCCATCCATCAAATAATGAAAAAAACATGCAACACTGACACCCCTGGCAAACCAACAATTGGCCAGCCCTGACTGGCAGCCTACCCCCACACACTTCTGGTTCTTGGTCCACCCCTACACATGCTTCAGCTCCTTTCCCGTCCCTACTCACCTTCTGGCCATGTCTAGGAGAGCACATCTCTATACTTTCTTGGGGCAACCTACGGACCTTCTGACTTTCAGGGTGACCTATCCACCTTCTGACTCTCAGGGAAACAATTTTTGGAGGAACCTACTCACCATCTGGCACTCGGTAAGGCCTCCCAAACCCAGGGACATGCAAAACACAGTACATATGAAACAATCCAAACATAAAGGGCCGAGTTCACACCCAAAGGCCCGAGTCCACGCATGAAGGCAGCAAGCACACATCCCACAGCATACATACAGACACTCAGTCTATCTTGACGCTTGGTCTATTCCACTCGCAAAGGCAAAGCTGACTCATGGAGGCTCAGCCCAAACACAAAAAAGTGAAAACACATGCAGAAGTGAAGTGCCAATAGTTAAAATTGTGGTGCAAGGAGCAAGCCTTGCTACCAATTTATCTTTGCTTCGGTTCCAAACGTTACAGTACACTAGCTGTAGCCAGTAAGTTTAAAAAAGGAACAGCTCCCCACTGAGAATTAAAATCCGGCAGTACCACTGGCTGTGACCCAGCCAGCCTGGAAATCTGTTCTCAAAACGTCAAAAAGAATCCACACTATCAAAAAGGAATACGGCATGTGGTACAAGCATTGGCAGGTCATGTTACAGTTGTATAGGACTTTGGTTCAGCCACATTTGGAGTACTGCATACAGTTCTTGTCGCCACATTACCAAAAGGATATGGATGCTTTGGAGAGGGTGCAGAGGAGGTTCACCAGGATGTTGCCTGGTATGGAGGGTGCTAGCTATGAAGAGAGGTTGAGTAGATTAGGATTATTTTCATTAGAAGGATGGAGGTTGAGGGGGAACTTGATTGAGGGAAAAAAGAACATGAGGGGTATAGACAGGGTGGATAGCAAAAAGCTTTTTCCCAGAGTGGGGTCTCAATTACTAGGGGTCAGGAGTTCAAAGTGAGAGGAGGAAAATTTAAGGGAGATATGCGTGGAAAGTTCTTTACACAGAGGGTGGTGGGTGCCTGGAATGCGTTGCCCACGGAGGTGGTTCACACAGACACATTAGCGTCTTTTAAGATATATTTGGACAGGTACATGGATGGGCGGGGAGCAAATGGACACAGACCATTAGAAAATAGATTACAGGTTAGACAGAGGATCTCGATCACCGCAGGTTTGGAGGGCCGAAGGGCCTGTTCCTGTGCTGTAGGTTTCTTTGTTCTTTGTTCTATCAGTTGCCTGAACTGAAGAAATTCTAATCTTCTGGTTATTTTTGTCAGCTAGGGTTAGCATGATTGGCCCAGGTTAACAACATCAGTCAAAAACCTTGTAGTCAATGAGGTCTACCTGGTTCCACTCACTACATGCCTCCCCCTCTAATTCCGGGGATGTAGGTCTGGTGTTTGGATTGGAGCCCTTCTCCTGCATCTGGAGTGTATTGGTAGAGTTACCTCCTCTTCATCCAGTGGGAACAGTAACAAGGCTGCATCCATTTCAGACTCTGAGGTTTCATTGACACTAGACAAAGGCGAAGAACCTAATGTTTCTGACAAGCCTTTCTAGCTGTTCTGAGGGGCCAGGCATGCTTTGCTCCTGCCCTGATTGTGAGGTAACAGCTTTCAGGTGATCCACAAGTTTGTTCAGGACTGCCTTACCTACCTGAACTTTGTAAATGACTGGACCTGACCTCACATCAACCTCACTTTGTACCAAACAGAACTCTTTCCATGGTTCTGACATCAAGCTTCATCCTCTGATGTAAATTGTCTATCTAGCTTAGAAGAGACATGTAGCTGGCATTGATATTCCTGTTGCCGTTTCATCCTTCACCCCACCCAGTTCTGGGAATATCAGGTTTAAACTGGTGCAGTCTTTGCTCCATCAGCAATTCTGTTAGAACTATCCCTGTAGTTGTGTGTGGGAGGGTCCTATAATCGAAAACAAATGGGGACAGTTTCCAAACAATTAATGGTATAGATTGTTTCGTTAAGCCTGTCTTCAATGTTTGGACTGTTGGAAAGGCATTCCCTTGCCCGTGACCAATACTTCCAGAGACTGTGTATCATGAGTGATGATCGCAGAATCTCACTTGTCATCTCTGAGTTTGCCGAACAGACTTTATGCATGTCCAACCACTTTGAATGGGTGTCCACAACGACCAAGAGCATTGAGTTCATGAAATACCTGACATAATTGACCTATAACTAAGTCCAGGGTTTACCAGGCCATTCCCACAAATGTGGGAATGCTGCTAGTGGCAGTTTTTGTCCTTATTAGCACTGTAGGCACTGCCCCACAAATGCAGCTATATCGGCATCCAATCCTGGCCACCAGACATAGCTTCTTGCTGGGGAGAGGTGATGGTCTCGTGATATTATTGCTGGACTGTTAATCCAAGACCCAGATAACGTTCTGAGGACTCGTGTTGAAATCCCACCATGGCAGATGGTGGAATTTGAATTCAATAAATATTTGAAATTAAAAAGCTAAGACAACAAAGTGTGGAGCTGGATGAGGAAGTGTAGTTCCCATTATCTCTGAGATTCTCCAGCGTCTGCAGTTCCCATTATCTCTGATCACAATTTTAATCTCACTGCGAAGCCTCTTCCAGGGATGCCTAACCTGAAGAAGTTACCCTCCTCCCTCCGGACCAACCTCAGGGAATCTCTCTCCCACTGCAGCTCTCTTGTAATCTCTTCAACCTTGAAACTGCTCAACCATGTCCTGAAGCAAACCAGGTACCACAGCCACATCACCTTCCTCAGCACCCGCCTACAGAACCAGATCATCCCCAATGGACTACAGTCTACATTCAAGCCTTCCCAATTTGGCCCCAACCGTGCCACCCACAGCCTCTACAGCCAGCAACCCCAGAGAAGACAGCCATACTGGGCCCTGCCGAATTTTCACCATCCCCCCTAGACCTCCCCCTGACTGAGGACGAAAGGTCAGTTCTCAGCAAGGGTCTCACCTTTGTCCCCCTCCAACCACACATCAATAACTATCAGTCACATCTGAACATTGAGCAGTTTTTCCGCCACATCCGCCTCCATCTTCGGTCTGCCTCCCCCTCTCTCCCTATTTAGCTCAGAATCCTCTCCCCATCCCCCTTTGCTGATGAAGGGTCCAGGCCAGAAATGTCAGCTTTTGTGCTCCTAAGATGCTGCTTGGCCTGCTGTGTTCATCCAGCTCCGTACTTTGTTATCTTGGATTCTCCAGCATCTGCAGTTCCCATTACCTCTGATTAAAAAGCTAATGTTGACCATGAAACTATTGTCAATTGTTGGGAAAACCCATCTGGTTCACTAATGTCCTTTAGGGAGGGAAACTGCCATCCATATCTGGTCTGGCCTACATGTGACCTCAGACCCACAGCAATGTGGTTGACTCTGAACTACCCTCTGGGCAATTAGGGATGAGCAATAAATGCTGCCTAGCCAGCAATTCCCTCATGCCATGAATGAATAAATGTCGGAAAATTCAGGGTTAAGTGAAAATCACATGCCTCTGCCAGTCTCTGGATTAGAGGAAAAATGTCTTTGGTGGTGGTGTCGGATTGCAGATAGCAGAAGTGTCAAAGGATGATGCGTTGGATCCGAAGGTTGGTGAGGTGGTATGTGAAGACGAGGGGGATTTTCTTTTGGTTGTTATTGTGGGGACAGGGTGTTCTTGACCACTGCAGGGTGGAAGTTGCAACTCCAATGTGCAGGAGTGGAAATCAGACAAGGATTAAAGGAGACAATAAAATGTGAGGCTGGATGAACACAACAGGCCCAGCAGCATCTCAGGAGCACAAAAGCTGACGTTTCAGGCCTAGACCCTTCATCAGAGAGGGGGATGGTGTGAGGGAACTGGAATAAATAGGGAGAGAGGGGGAGGCGGACCGAAGATGGAGAGTAAAGAAGATAGGTGGAGAGGAGAGTATAGGTGGGGAGATAGGGAGGGGGTAGGTCAGTCCAGGGAAGACGGACAGGTCAAAGAGGTGGGATGAGGTTAGTAGGTAGGAGATGGAGGAGCGGCTTGGGGTGGGAGAAAGGGACGGGTGAGAGGAAGAACAGGTTAGGGAAGCAGAGACAGGTTGGACTGGTTTTGGGATGCAGTGGGTGGAGGGGAAGAGCTGGGCTGGTTGTGTGGTGCAGTGGGGGGAAGGGACGAACTGGGCTGGTTTTGGAATGCGGTGGGAGAAGGCGAGATTTTGAAGCTGGTGAAGTCCACGTTGATACCATTGGGCTGCAGGGTTCCCAAGCGGAATATGAGTTGCTGTTCCTGCAACCTTCGGGTGGCATCATTGTGGCACTGCAGGAAGCCCATGATGGACATGTCATCTAAAGAATGGGAGGGGGAATGGAAATGGTTTGTGACTGGGAGGTGTAGTTGTTTATTGCGAACTGAGCGGAGGTGTTCTGCAAAGCGGTCTCCAAGCCTCCGCTTGGTTTCCCCAATGTAGAGGAAGCCACATCAAAATCTCCCCTTCCACCACTGCATCCCAAAACCAGATGTGAGGAGGCAAAGGATTTGGGAATAGGGGATGGCATTTTTGCAAGATGGTGAGTGGGAGGAGGTGTATTCCAGGTAGCAGGAACTTCCAAATCCCTGGTCCCCAACATCTCATTTTTATCATAGACGTCCAGCCCCTATACACCTGTATTCTCCATGCAGATAGCCAAAAGGCCGTCTGCTTCTTCCTGTCCCACAGGCCTGACCAGACCTCTCCACTGACACCCTTATCAGTTTAGCCGAACTCGTCCTCACCCCAACAACTTCTCTTTCAATTCCTCCCACTTCCCACAGGCAAAGGGGGTGGCCATGGGCACCTACATGGGCCCAAGCTGTGCCTGCCTCTTTGTAGGTTATGTGGAACAATCCCTTTTCCGCACCTACACAGGCCCTAAACCCCACCTCTTCCTCCGGTACATTGATGACTATTGGCGCCGCCTCGTACTCCCACGAGGAGCTCGAACAGTTCATCCATTTCACCAACACCTTCCCCCCCAACCTTAAGTTCATCTTGACTATCTCTAACACATCCCTCACCTCTTGGACCTCTCTGGCTCTATCTTGTGCAACCACCTAGAAACTGAAATCCATTTCAAGCCCACCAACTCCCACAGCTACGTAGAATATACCTCCTCCCACCCACCTTGCTGCAAAAATACCATCACTGATTCCCAATTCCTTCTCCTCCGCATCTGCTCCCAGGATGAGGCATTCCACTCCTCTACATCTCAGATGTCCTCATTTTCCAAGGTCCACAACTTCGCCTCTCACACCCACTCACCCCCCCCGCAGTTGTCGAGAACACCCTTGACCGTATCCCCTCCATTTCCCGCAACTCATCCCTTACACCCTGTCCCCACAATAACAACCAAAAGATAATCCCCCTCGTCCTCACATACCACCCCACTAACCTCTGGATACAACGCATCATCCTCTGACACTTCCGTCATCTGCAATCCGACCCCACCACCAAAGACATTTTTCCCTCTCCACCGTTGTCTGTTTTCCGGAAGGACCACTCTCTCCTTGACTCCCTTGTTCGCTCCACACTCCCCTCCAGCACCACCACACCCGGCACTTTTCCATGCAACCACAGGAAGTACTACACCTGCTCCCACACCTCCTCCCTCACCCCCATCCCAGGCCCCAAGATGACTTTCCACATCAAGCAGAGGTTCACTTGCACATCTGCCAATGTGGTATACTGCATCCACTGTACTCGTTGTGGCCTCCTCTACATTGGGAAACCAAGCGGAGGTTTGGGGACTGCTTTGCAGATCACCGACGCTATGTTCGCAATAAACAGCTGCACCTCCCAGTCGCGAACCATTTCAACTCCCCTGCATATTCCTCAGACGACATGTCCATCCTGGGCCTCCTGCAGTGCCACGTCGATGCCACCCGAAGGTTGCAGGAACAGCAACTCATATTCTGCTTTTGAACCCTGCAGCCCAATGGTATCAATGTGGATTTCACAAGCTTCAAAATCTCCACTCCCCCCACTGCATCCCAAAACCAGCCCATCTTGTTCCCGCCTCCCTAACCTGGTCTTCCTCTCACCTATCCCCTCCTCCCACCTCAAGCCGCACCTCTATTTCCTTCCAACTAACCACATCCCATTCCCTTGACCTGTCCGTCCTCCCCGGACTGACCTATCTCCTCCTTACCTCCCCACCTACACTCACCTTTACACGCTCCATCCCAGCTCTTTAACTTGTCTGCCTCCTCTCCACCTATCTTCTCCTCTATCCATCTTTGATCCGCCTCCCCCTCTCTCCCTATTTATTTCAGAACTCACTTCCCCTCTCCCATTTCTGATGAAGGGTCGAGGTCTGAAACATCAGCTTTCCTGCTCCTGAGATGCTGCTTGGCCTGCTGTGTTCATCCAGCTCCACACCTTGTTATCACAGTATGAGCATTCATCAATTAGGACAGAGATGAGGAGATATTTCTTCACTTGGAGAGTGGTAAACCCATGCAATTCATTAGTACAGAATGTAGTTCATGCCAAAAGATTGAATGTATTCAAGAGGCGACTCGATGTAGCATTGGGAAGATGATGGCCTAGTGGTATTACAACTAGACTGTTAATCTCAGGACCCGGATTTGAAGCCCACCATGACAGATGGTGGAATGTGAATTCAATAAAATACCTGGAATTAAAAATTTAATGATAACTGTGAATCCATTGTCAATTGTTGGAAAAACCTAACTGGTACACTAATGTCCTTTCGGGAAGGGAACTTCCATCCTTACCTGGTCTGGCCCATATGTGACTCCAGATCCACAGTAATGTGAGTGACTCCTGACTGCCCTCTGGGTAATTAGGGATCAGAAATAAATGCAGGCCCAACCAGCGCACCCTCATCCCATAAACGACTAAAAGAAAAAAAGTTGGGGTGAATAGAATCAAATGTTATGGGGAGAAAGCAGGATTAGGCTATTGAGTTGGATGATCAGCCATGATCGTGATGAATGGCAGAACAGGCTTAAAAGGCTAAATATCCTCCTCTTGCTCCTATCTTCTACGCTTCTATGTAGCCAGTCTTTATTTACTTGTGCACAGTAAATAGCCAGCCAGCTCAGGTCCCTCAGCAGGCCAAAGTCGGCATAAGGAGGGAGGAAGTGTTGGGGATCCGAAAAGGCATTAAGGTGGACAAGTCCCCAGGTCCAGGTGGGATCTATGATAACAAAGTGTGAAGCTGGATGAACACAGTAGGCCAAGCAGCATCTCAGGAGCACAAAAGCTGACATTTTCAGCCTAGACCCTTCATCAGAGAGCTCTCTGATAAAGGGTCTAGGCCCAAAATGTCAGCTTTTGTGCTCCTGAGATGCTGCTTGGCCTATTGTGTTCATCCAGCTTCACACTTTGTTATCTTGGATTCTCCAGCATCTGCAGTTCCCATTATCTCTGACCCCAGGTGGGATCTATCCCAGGTTGTTGAGGGAAGTGAGAGAGGAAGTAGCCGGGGCCTTAACAGATATCTTTGCAGCATCCTGGAGTGAGCTCCTGGAGGATTGGAGAATTGCAATATTATCCCCTTGTTTAAGAAGGGTAGCAGGGATAATCCAGATAATTATCGATCAGTGAACCTGCAGTATCCTGAATGGTGTCAAGCTTGTTAAGTGTTGTTGGAGCTGCACTCATCAGGCAAATGGGAAGTATTCCATCACACTCCTGACTTGTGCCTGGCAGACAATGGATTGGCTTTGGGGAATTGGCAAATGTGTTACTCATGGCAGTTACTTGTCGTAGCTTCCTAACATCTCTTCTGAATGGCATGGACCTAATTCCTTCACTATGCAACCTGGTCCTAAAATCTTCAACCACTGGAAATTTATCCACTGTAGTGATTGGAACCAGGTCCATCTTGTTGACCTAATGGTGGGGAAGCTGCTGGAGAAGATACCGAGGGATAGGATCTATTCCCATTTGGAACAAAATGGGCTTGTCAGTGATAGACAACATGGTTTTGTGCAGGGAAGGTCATGTCTTACCAACTTAATAGAATTCTTTGAGGACATGACAAAGTTGATTGATGAGGGAAAAGCTGTAGATGTCATATACATGGACTTCAGTAAGGCGTTTGATGAGATTCCCCGTGGCAGGTTGATGGAAAAAGTGAAGTTGCATTGGTCCAGGGTGTGCTAGCGAGAAGGATAAAATAACTGGCTAGGCAACAGGAGACAGAGAGTAGTAGTAGAAGGGAGTTTCTCAAATTGGAGACCTGTGACCGGTGATGTTCCACAGGGATATCTGTTGGGACCACTGTTGTTTGTGATATACATAAATGGTTTGGAGGAAGGTGTAGGTGGTCTGATTAGCAAGTTTTCAGATGACAAGAAGATTGGTGGAGTAGCAGACAGTGAAGAGGACTGTTAGAGAATGCAGCAGAGTATAGATAGATTGGAGAGTTGGGCAGATAAGTGGCAGATGGAGTTTAATCTGGGCAAATGCGAGTTGATGCATTTTGGAAGATCTAATTCAAGGGCGAACTATACAGTAAATGGAAAAACCCTGGGGAAAATTGATGTATGGAGAGACCTGGGTGTTCAGGTCCATTGTCCCTGAAGGTGGCAACACAGGTCATTAGAGTGGTCAAGAAGGCATACGGCATGCTTTCCTTCAGCAGACGGGTATTGAGTACAAGAGTTGGCAGGTCATGTTACAGTTGAATAAGACTTTGGTTCGGCCACATTTAGGGTACTGTGTACATTTGTGGTCGCCACATGACCAAAAGGATGTGGATGCTTTGGAGAGGGTGCAGAGGAGGTTCACCAGGATGTTGCCTGGTATGGAGGGTGCTAGTTATGAAGAGAGGTTGAGTAGATTAGGATTATTTTCATTAGAAAGATGGAGATTGAGGGAGGAATCTGATTGATGTCTACAAAATCATGAGGGGTACAGACAAGGTGGATAGCAAGAAGCTTTTTCCCAGAATGGTAGACTCACTTACTAGAGGTTATGAGTTCAAAATGAGAGGAGGAAAGTTTATGGGAGATATGCGTGGAAAATCCTTTATGCAGAAGGTGATGAGTGCCTGGAATGCATTGCCAGCAGAGGTGGTAGATGCAGACACGATAGTGTCTTTTAAGATGTTTCTGGACAGGTACATGGATGGGCAGGGAGCAAATGGACACAGACCGTTAGAAAATAGATGATAGGTTTATACAGAGGATCTCGACCAGCGCAGGCTTGGAGAGCCAAAGGGCCTGTTCCTGTGCTGTAATTTTCTTTATCCTTGTTGGTCCGAAGGGCCTGTTTCCACACTGTAGGGAATCTAATCTAATCCTCCTGGTTATATTGGTCAGCCAGAACTTTCCTGATTGCCCCAAATTAACAACCCCAATCAAGGATTTCATGGTCAACAAGATGGACCTGGTTCCAATCACTACAGTGGATAAATTTCCAGTGGTTGAAGATTTTAGGACCAGGTTGCATAGTGAAGGAATTAGGTCCATGCCATTCAGAAGAGATGTTAGGAAGCTACGACAAGTAACTGCCATGAGTAACACATTTGCCAATTCCCCAAAGCCAATCCATTGTCTGCCAGGCACAAGTCAGGAGTGTGATGGAATACTTCCCATTTGCCTGATGAGTGCAGCTCCAACAACACTTAACAAGCTTGACACCATTCAGGATACTGCAGCCTGCTTGATTGGCACCACATCCAGAAGCATCAACTCCCTCCACCACCGACACTCAGTAGCAGCAGTGTGTACTATCTACAAGATACACTACAGAAATTCACCAAAGATTCTCAGTCAGCACCTTTCAAACTGCTTCCATCTAGAAGAACAAGGACAGTAAATATATTGGAACACCACCCCTTCAAGGTCTTCCTCACCATCCTGACTTGGAAATATTACTCTGTTCCTTCACTGTCACTGGATCCAAATCCTGGAATTCCCTCCCTATTGGCATTGTGGATCAACCCACAGCAGGTGGATTGCAGCAGCTCAGGAAGGCAGATTATCACCATTTTCTCGAGGGGCAGCTTGGGATAGGCAATCAATGCTGGCCAAGCCAGCAACACCCACATTCCACAAATGAATTAAAAATAAAGCACTCTACATGTGTATTGGATGTTTTCAACTCTCTACCTCAATTTGCAGTCAATACTAATTCAGTTGTTAAATTTCAATCTAAAATGGACATTTTTTAAAAAAATTAGACTAAAAAATCGATGGATGTGGGCACAAGGCAGCCATGATGTCATTGAATGGTGGAGCAGATTTGAGGGGCTGAATGGCATACGCCTGTTCCTATGTTCCTCTGTCATCTTTGAGATAAAGAAGCAGGCCATAGAGGGAGGCTGCTGGATGAATTGGTTCAGCAGGACAAGAATGTGAAGGAGGCCATACTCAGGGTCTGGTTTACTGCTCAGCAGATTGTTATCACTGCCTTGGTAAATATCAGTGTTTTGAAACAATGAGATTTGTAAACCTGTTGCTGGAATGGAGAATATTGGCTGAAACAATGAGGCCCACAGCGCATGAAGGAAAGTAAAGAAAGCACAACATTTCTTTTTCAGTTAGGTAAGGGCTTTGGGCCTCACTGAATGGGCCTGTTTTTATTGCCCATCCTTTGTTGCCCCAGAGAAGTTGGTGCTGCTGGAGTGTGCATGACCATGTTCTTTGTGACTGAAAAGGACAAGGCCCTGTGTGGTAATAAGTGTAACTTCCAGAATGTGTGCCTGCAGCGCACTGCAAGGATGACCGAGACTCCTCAAGTGGCTGTCAACATAACCTCCACCCAATTGAGATTATTTTGTAAATGTTGTCCAATTCCAAAATCACCTTGAACGTTAGGCACCTGTGTTGTGTGTTTTGCAATGTCATGACTCACTGGAACAATATACTGTCAAGCAAAACTGTGGGTTGAAATGAGAAAGAGCCTTTTTGAAAGCCTGCATTTTGTAAATGTGTTCCACATTTAAAAAACAAGCAACCCATTCCTGTGGCCTACATCATAACATGCTGCCTGAAGCAGCAGTAATTAAAGGTGGAATTGCAGAAAAAAGGAGTGAGGGGTTTTGTATTCAGATGCAGCTAGGTGTAACAAGAATTTAACAAAGTGGAGAGCTGGGTGAACACAGCAGGCCAAGCAGCATCTTAGAGCACAAAAGCTGACATTTCGGGCCCAGGCCCTTCATCAGAAAAGCGGGAGGGGGAGAGGGTTCTGAAATAAATAGGGAGAGAGGGGGAGGTGGATCAAAGATGGATAGAGGAGAAGATAGGTGGAGAGGAGACAGACAAGTTAAAGAGGTGGGGATGGAGCCAGTAGAGGTGATTGCAGGTGGGGAGGTAAGGAGGTATAGGTCAGTCCGGGGATGACGGGCAGGTCAAGGGAGCGGGATGAGGTTAGTAGGAAGGAAATGGGTGCGTGGCTGAGGTAGGAGGAGGGGATAGTTGAGAGGAAGAACAGGTTGGGGAGGTGGGGACAAGCTGGGCTGGTTTAGGGGTGCAGTAGGGGGAGGGGAGATTATGAAGCTTGTGAAAACCTGCCTGCCCTAGTCGACCCACTGTCTCTGCCTGCTCCTGCCCCAACAAACTCATCTCCACCTGCAATCTGGACTCCATTTTCTCCCCCTTCGTCCAGGAACTCCCTACCTATGTCTGTGACACCACCCACACCCTCCACCTCCTCCAGAACTTCCAATTCCCCGGCCCCCAACACCTCATTTTTGCCACGGACATGCAGTCCCCATACACCTGCATTCCCCATGCAGATGGCCTAAAGGACCTCTGCTGCTCCCACCAAAGACATTTTCCCCTCCCCAGCCTTGCCTGCTTTCTGGAGGGACCACTCTCTCTGTGACTCCCTGGTATGCTCCACACTCCCCCCCAGCCTCACCACACCAGGCACTTTCCCCTGCAGCCACAGGAAATGCTACACCTAACCCCATATCTCCTCCCTCACCCCCATCCTTGGCCCCAAGATGACTTTCCACATCAGGCAGATGTTCACTTGCACATCTGCAAATGTGGTATACTGCATCCGCTGTACCCGTTGTGGCCTCTACATTGGGGAAACCTAGCAGAGGCTTGGGGACCGCTTTGCAGAACACCTACGCTCAGTTCGCAGTAAACAACTGCACCTCCCAGTTGTGAACTATTTCAACTCCCCCTCCCATTCCTTAGACAACATGTCCATCTTGGGCCTCCTGCAGTGCCATAACGATGCCATCTGTAGGTTGCAGGATCAGCAACTCATATTCCACTTGGGATCCCTGCAGCCTCATGGTATCAATTTGGATTTAGAACAAAGAACAAAGAAAATTACAGCAAAGGAACAGGCCCTTCAAGCTGCGCTGATTGTGATCCTCTGTCTAAGCCTATCATCCATTGTCTAAGAGTCTGTATCCCTTTGCTCCCTGCCCATCCATGTACCTGTCCAAATACATCTTGAAAGACACTAACATGTCTGCATCTAGCACCTCCACTGGCAACGCGATCCAGGCACTCACCACCATCTATCTGCGTAAAGAACTTTCCACGCATATCTCCCATAAACTTTCCTCCTCTCACTTTGAACTCATGACCCCTAGTAATTGAGTCCCCCACTCTGGGAAAAAGCTTCTTACTATCCACCTTGTCTATACACCTCATGATTTTGTAGACCTCAATCAGGTCTCCCCTCAATCTCTGTGTTTGTTAGAAAAATAATACTAATCCACTCAACCTCTCTTCATAGCTAGCACCCTCCATACCAGACAAGATCCTTGTGAACCTCCTCTACACCCTCTCCAAAGCATCCACATCCTTTTGGTAATGTGGCGACCAGAATTGTACACAGTACTCCAAATGTGGCCAAATCAAAGCCTTATACAATTGGAACATGACCTGCCAACTCCTGTACTCAATACCCCGTCCGATGAAGGAAAGCATGCCATATGCCTCCTTGACCACCCTATTGACCTGCGTTGTCACCTTCAGGATACAATGGACCTGAACACCCAGATCTCTCTGTTCATCAATTTTCCCGAGGACTTTTCCATTTACTGTATAGTTCCCTCTTGAATTAGATCTTCCAAAATGCATCACTTCACATTTGCCCGGATTGAACTCCATCTGCCATTTATCTGCCCAACTCTCCAATCTATCTATATTCTGCTGTATTCCGCTTTCACAGCTTCAAAATCTCTCCTTCCCCCTACTGCATCCTAAAACAAGCCCAGCTCATCCCTGCCTCCCGAACCTGTTCTTCCTATCACCTATCCCCTCCCACCTCAAGCTGAACCCCCATTTCCTTCCTACTAACCTCATCATGCCCCCTTGACCTGTTCGTCCTCCCCTGACTGACCTAAATCCCTCCCTACCTCTCTACCTACACTCACCTCTACTGGCTCTATCCCTGCCTCTTTAACTTGCCTGTCTCCTCTCCACCTATTTTCTCCACTATCCATCTTCGATCTGCTTCCCCCTCTCTCTCTATTTATTTCAGAACCCTCTTCTCCTCCACCTTTTCTGATGAAGGGTCAGACCTGAAACGTCAGCTTTTGTGGTCCTAAGATGCTGCTTGACCTGCTGTGTTCATCCAGCTTCACACTTTGTTGCCTCGGCTTCTCTGGCATCTGCAGGTCCCATCATCTCTGTGACAAGAAGTTGATTGGTCTATGGACTAGTAATGGTTGTCAATGGAGTAGTTTCTAAAGACACCGTGAGAGAGAGAGAGAGTGATGGGAAAAAGAGTATGCAACTGTTGTTCCCAGCAGAAGCTGTTCGTTCTCTGCATTTAAAAAAAATTAATCTTGCTCTGTCCCTCTTACAAGCCAATGGAAGCTTCCAGAGAAAAACAACTAAATTCCAAAGCCCTGGCTGGGCCAAAGAGAGGTCATCTCAACTTTGAAATTTTGAAGCACACATTGAACTTTCCTATTTTCTCTGCCTTCAATAAGCTGATTCTCTGTGTGTGCGAAAAGTGTATTTTTCTAACGTTTTGGAGTAGATTTGTCTTTTTTAATGAGGGAATTAGTGGCTTGGTATGTAGTGCTATCGACCGTTGGTATAAGTTGGTTAACCTCTAGGTAAAATCTAATGATTAATAATAATTCTTGTTCAGGGCAGATTCCTGGTCCATGCTTTCTGAAGTTCAGGTAAGTTGGGGAACTGCACATACTTGAAAAAAGAACCTCACTTTTGGTCCAATTCAATAACAGTGGTACTTGATTTATGATGTACTACTCAAATGGGTCAAAACATCATCCTACTCAGGGTTTTATTACAACATATCCAGTGGGCCACAATATTAGGGTGGCACGGTGGCTCAGTGTTTAGCACTGCAGCCTCACAGCACCAGGGACACAGGTTCAATTCCAGCCTCAGGCAACTGTCTGTGTGGAGTTTGCACATTCTCCCCGTGTCTGTGTGGGTTTCATCCATGTGCTGTGGTTTCCTCCCACAGTCCAAAGATGTACAGGCTAGCTGGATTGGTCATGCTAAATCGCCTGTAGTGTTTAGGGGGATTGGTCCAAATGGGATGCTTCAAGGGGTAGTGTGTGCTGAAGGGTCTGTTTCCACACTGTAGGGAATCTAACCTAATCATCTTGCTCAGAGTTTTATCACATATCCAGTGGGTCAAAACATCGTCCCACTCAGGGTTTTATCACAATGTATCCAGTGAGTCAAAATGTCATCCCACTAAGGGTTTTACCGCAACATATTGACTGGGTCAAAACATCATCCTACTCAGGGTTTTATCTCAACGTATCCAGTGGGTCAAAATATCGTCCTGCTCAGGGTTTTATCTCAACATATCCATTTGGTCAAAGTGTCATCCCACGCATGGTTTTATCACATCGTATCCAGTGGGTTAGAATTCATCCGACTCAGGTTTTATCACAACATCCAGCCTAGGACTATCACTAACTTCTTACTCCTGGAGTATTTGGTTTTTACCATGTTCTCCCTTTCTCAGCAGCATTAGATTACCATCCCCATTCAAGGTCTATACAGAATTACTGCTTCAAAGTGAAATTGGAACAAGAATTCTCTAATTAAGAGTAATTGTGACAGAAAGATTGGTAGTAATCTGAATTAGGCATTTCTTGACATAAGTACTGGAGGAAGTTGTGAAATATAGTCTGCAATCTTTCATCACTGAGCCAAAACCCTACCCTTTTCCATTTGACCTGCATCGGTGTTAGCTATACCTAAAGCTCCCCTGTACCTAACTCTGTGCCTCTCGAAAACCGTCATCCTCAGCCTTGTATCAGAGATACTAGGGACTGCAGATGCTGGAGAATCCAAGATAACAAGGTGTAGAGCTGGGTGAACACAGCAGGCCAAGCAGCATCTTAGGAGCAGAAAAGCTGATGTTTTGAGCCTTGGACTCATCTTCATCAGTAAAATGATGGAAGGTGTCAGTAACAGAGATATCAAGCAGCACCTGCTCAGCAATAACCTGCTCAGTGACGCCCAGTTGATTTCTGCCAGGGCCAGGCTCCTCGGTACATGCTTCTGATTGTTGGAAGTGTAGTGATTGTATGTAGGGCCAAATGGATCTCATTGAGAATGTGATCCCTGATTGTGACTGTTAATGTTGGCCAACCAGGGAGCCCTGGATTACAGACTTGGACAGGAGTCTCACACATTCTCCCCACTCTAGGGACTGGCTCTGAGATAGCTGGTCAGAACCCATGTATTATGCTTGTGTAAATAAAGGGTGACTTGGTGATGGGATACTGTCCTTCATGGATTTTTTCAGAGGTCCATCATCTTAGCTCCAGGACATCTCTGCAGGAGCTCCTCAGTCTAGTGTCCTGGGCCTAACCATCTTCAACTGCTTCAGCGATGAACTTCCCTCCATCATAAGTTCAGAAGTGAGGATGTTTGCTAATCATTGCTGAACGTCCAGCACCATTCACGACTCCTCAGATACTGAAGCAGTCCATGTTCAAATGCAAAAATATCTAGACAATGTCCAGGCTTGGACCAACATGTGGCAAGTAAAATTTGTGCCACACAAGTGCCAGGCAATGACCATTGTCAACAAGAGGCAATTGAACCACCGCCCTTTGACATTCAATAGCATTTCCATCAGTGATTATTTTGTATCCTATCACCTTCTCAAGGACAACTTGAGACAGATAACAAATGCTTGCCCACATCCTTGGCATGAGTTTTAAAAATCTTCACCCTCAGCTCCATTCCACATTGTTGCTATTGTGATGGATTTGCCATGTGCCTACGTGTTCATGTGTTTTGTTGGACTCTGACTCTCTCTGTAAGTAAACAGCTCTTTACTCTCATTAGAATTGGTCTAGTCACAGTGAAACCTCTCAGGTTGAGCAATCCTATTCTGTCTCAATGTTGGATTCTTTCCACAAACTCATAACATGGAACCCCCACTGAATGAGAAACTCCACATATCCATCTAATCAAATGGAGATTTGCCCATGCACTATGTTGCTGCTATCTTTTTGTCAATCTTTTAGTTTCTTGACGTGTCTCCATTTCTGACTGTCTGTGTCTCTGGAATTTCTCTAAGATTCCACTCCCTGCTCACTGAGGCTGGTCTGGTGAGATGCTTGTGCGACAGAGAACAGTTTAGAGCGGCTTCTGGTTTGTAGAACTTTTGTAATTCTCCCCCTTTCTCTCTGATAGGTGCAACATCTGCAGAAAATATCTGTTATTCACTAACAAATAAAGCAGGAAACAAATATGGAAACTGTGGCAAGAATGAGAACCATACCTACATTGGATGTGCAGAAAAGTATGTCGTAGATTCATCAAATCATACTGTACAGTGAAGGCCCTTTCACTCATTGAGGCTATACTGCCATAAATGATAATAAGAACATAGAACAGTACAGCACAGTACAGAACTTCAGCCCATGATGTTGTGTCGAAATTTCACCCTAAACCTAAGGTCTTTCTAACCTCCACTCCTACCTTACACTATCATCCATATGCCGATCTAAGAGCCGTTTAAATGTCCCGAATAAGGCCAACTCCACTACCCTCTCTGCCATGCATTCCACACTCCAATTACTCTGAGTAAAGAACGTACCTCTGATGTCTCCCTGATATCTACCTCCTTTCACTCTAAAACTATATCCTCTCATAAAAGCTACATTCACCCTCGGAAAATGTCTCTGGCAGCCTCCTCTGTCTATACCTCTGAACATTTTGTACACCTCTATCAAGTCACCTCTCATCCTTCGTCATTCCAAAGAGAAAAGCCCGAGCTCTCTCAACCTTTTCTCATAAGACCTTCCCTCCATTCCAGGCAACATCCTGGTAAATCTCCTTTGCATCTTTTCTAACACTTCCACATCTTTCCTGTAATGAGGAACTGGATATAATACTCCAGACGTGGCTGAACCAGGCCTTTGGATAGAGATAATGGGAATTGCAGATGCTGGAGAATCTGACATAACGAAGTGGAGCTGGATGAACACAGCAGGCCAAGCAGCAGACACCTTCTTAACAACTCGACCCACCTGGGTGGCAGCTTTCAGGGATGTGTGAACATGAACCCCAAGATCCCTCTACTCCTCCACCCTGTCAAGAATCTTTCCATTAACCCTGTATTCTACTTTCAAGTTTATCCTTCCAAAATGAATCACCTCACTCTTTTCAGGGTTAAACTCCATCTGCCACTTCTCAGCCCAACTCTGCATCCTATCAATGTCCACTTGTAACCTAGAACAACCCTCTGCACTATCCACAACGTGATCCACCTTCGTATCATCCATGAACTTGCTAATCCACGCTTCCATTCCTTCATCTAAATCATTTACAAAAATCACAAATAGAAGAGGACTCAGAACAGATCCTTGTGGTACACCACTTGTATCTGAGCACCATGTTGAATATTTTCCATCCACTACCACTAATACTATCTCCAATGGTCCCACCTTCCCGCACTAGACCTGTAGCTTTGAATACTATGACACTTCATGTTCATCCAAGTATTTGTTACAGGTTGTGAGGTTTCCTGCCTCAATCACCCTGCCAGGGAGAGTATTTCAGACCTCACTGTACTCTGGGTGAAAAAGCATTTCCTCAAATCCCCTCTCAACCTCCTGCCATTCAATTTAAAATCACGCCCCCTTGTTATAGATCCTTCAGCTAAGGGAAAGAGATGGTTTCTATCCAGCCTGTCGATGCTCCTCAAAATCTTATACACCTCAATGAAGTCCCCCTAAGCCTTCTCGGCTCCAAAGAAAACAACCTGAGCTCTCTTCATCGTTGAAATCCTCCATTCCAAGCAACATCCCGATGAATCTCTGATGAAGAGCTGTCAAGACTTGAAACGTTAGTTTGCACTTTCTCCATGGATGCTTCCTAAACCATAAGACCAAAAGACATAGGAGTGGAAGTAAGGCCATTCGCCCCATCGGGTCCACTCTGCAATTTAATCATGGCTGATGGGCATTTCAAAACCACTTCCCTGCACTCTCCCTGTAGCCCTTAATTCCTTGCGAGATAAAGAAATGATCAATCTCTGCCTTGAAGACATTTAACATCCCGGCCTCCACTGTGCTCCATGGCAATGAATTCCACAGGCCCACCACTCTCTAGCTGAAGAAATGTCTCCTCATTTCCCTCTAAATTGACCCCCTCTAATTCTAAGGCTGTGCCCACGGATCCTAGTCCACACGCTGAGCAGAAACAACCTCGCAGCGTCCACCCTTTCCAAGCCATACATTATCTTGTAAGTTTCCATTAGATCTCCCCTCAACTTTCTAAACTCTAATGAATACAATCCCAGGATCCTCAGCTGTTCATCGTACATTAGGCCTACCATTCCAGGGATCATTCGTGTGAATCTCCACTGGACACGGTCCAGCGCCAGTATGTCCTTCCTGAGGTGTGGGGCCCAAAATTGGACACAGTATTCCAAATGGGGCCTAACTAGAGCTTTATAAAGTCTCAGAAGCACATCACTGCTTTTATATTCCAACCCTCTTGAGATAAGTGACAACGTTACATTTGCTTTCTTAATCATGACTCAACCTGCAAGTTAACTTTTAGAGATTTCTGGACCAACACTCCCAGATCCCTTTGTACTTAGGCTTTATGAATTTTCTCACTGTTTAGAAAATAGTCCATGCCTGTATTCTTTTTTCCAAAGTGCAAGACCTCGCATTTGCTCACATTGAATTTCAACCATTTCGTGGACCACTCTCCTAAACTGTCTAAATCTTTCTGCAGCCTCCTCACCTCTTCAGTACTACCTGCTTGAAACGTCAGCTTTTGTGCTCCTGAGATGCTGCTTGGTCTGCTGTGTTCATCCAGTTTCACACTTTATTATCTTAATAACATCCACTGGGTTTCCCTGGTCTAACCTACTTGTTACCTCTTCCAGGAATTCTAACAGGATTGTCAGGCACAACCTCCCCTTACTAAAACCATGCTGACTTGTTCTAATCTGACCCTGCACTTCCAAGAATTTAGAAATCTTATCCTTAATGATGAATTCCAGAATTTTACCAACAACCGAGGTTTGGCTAATTGGCCTATAATTTTCCATTTCTTGCCTTGATCCTTTCTTAAACAAGAAGGTTACAGCAGTGATTTTCCAATCATCTGGGACTTTCCCTGACTCCAGTGACTTTTGAAAGATCACAACCAAAGCCTCCGCTATTTCCACAGTCACGTCCCTCAAAACTCGAGGATGTAGCCCATCGGGTCCAGGAGATATATCAATTTTCAGACCTTTTAGCCTTTCTAGCACTTTCTCTTTTGTAATGCCTACCGTACTCAACTCTGCCCCCTGAATCTCCTTAATTGTTGGGATGCTACTCATGTCTTTGGGATAAAAGGCTCTTTTTCGGAATGGCAACCGGTGACGAGTGGTGTCCCCCTGGGTTCAGTGTTGGGGCCACAGCTGTTCACCTTATATATTAATGATCTGGATGAAGGGACTGGGGGCATTCTGGTGAAGTTTGTCGATGATACGAAGATAGGTGGACAGGCAGGTAGTACTGAGGAGGTGGGGAAGCTGCAGAAAGATTTAGTTTAGGAGAGTGGCCCAGGAAATGGCTGATGAAATTCAACGTGAGCAAATGTGAGCTTTTGCACTTTGGAAAAAAGAATACAGGCATGGACTATTTTCTAAATGGTGAGAAAATTCGCAAAGCAAAAGTACAAAGGGATCTGGGAGTGTTGGTCCAGAATTCTCTAAAGGTTAACTTTCAAGTAGAGTCCGTAATTAAGAAAGTGAATGTAATGTTGTCGTTTATCTCAAGAGGGTTGGAATATAAAAGCAGCGATGTGCTTCTGAGGCTTTATAAAGCTCTAGTTAGGCCCCATTTAGAATACTGTGTCCAATTTTGGACCCCACACCTCAGGAAGGGCATACTAGTTCTGGAGCGTGTCCAGCAGAGATTCACATGGATGATCCCTGGAATGGTAGGTTTAGCATATGATGAACGGCTAAGGATGCTAGGATTGTATTCATTAGAGTTTAGAAGGTTGAGGGGAGATCTAATGGAAACTTACAAGATAATGTATGGTTTAGAAGGGGTGGATGCTAGGAAGTTGTTTCCGTGAGGCGGGGAGACTAGGACCCGTGGGCACAGCCTTAAAATTAGAGGGGGTAAATTTAAAACTGAAATGAGGAGACATTTCTTCAGCCAGAGAGTGGTGAGCTTATGGAATTCATTGCCACGGAGTGCAGTGGAGGCCGGGACGTTGGATGCCTTCAGGGCAGAGATCGACAAACTCTTGATCTCAGACGGAATCAATGGCTACGGGGACAGTGCAGGAAAGTGGAGTTGAAATGCCCATCAGCCATGATTTAAATGGTGGAGTGGACTTGATGTGCCAAATGGCCTTACTTCCACTCCTATGTCTTGTGGTCTTATGTTCCTCCACTGTGAAGACTGACGCAAAGTGTCAGCTGTGATGTTCCAGTGTATTTTTTGTTTTCAGTGCAGACTTTCCCCAGGACAGGATTGACTGCCATGAGGGGTCATAGTTTTAAGGTGTTAGGAGGAAGGTATTTCGGAGACGTTGGAGGGAGGTTCTTTACCCAGAGAGTTGTGAGCGCATGGAATAGTTTACCAGTGGTAGTCGTGGAAGCGGAGTCAGTGACATTTAAGCGACTGCTGGACATGCACATGGATAGCAGTGAATTGAGGGGAATGTAGGGTCGGTTATTTTGTTTTTGGATTAGGATTATTCCACAGCATAACATGGTGGGCCGAAGGGCCTGTACTGTGCTGTACTTTTCTATGTTCTATGTTCTATTTCAACGTTGGCACTAATTTTCTCGTATCCTGGTGAATCTCCCCTTCCAGCGTAATCACATTCTTCCTGTTGTGTGTCGACCAGAACTGCAACAGTGCTCCAGCTGTGGCCTTCCTCAGTCATGTACAGCTCCAAAGTCATCTCTGTGCTCTTATAATATATGCCATGACTGACAAAGGAAAGGGTCCCATCGAAGACAAAAGTGCAGAAGTAGGCCTTTCAGACCTTTGGGATCAATGTGTAATGATTTGCAATCCCTATGAACGATGTGGAGGATGAAAGTGAATATACTGGAGCCATCTTTGCCGATTACCCAAAATTAGGTGGAAAGGCAGGTTGTAAGAGGCTTAGAAACAGTTTACCAAGAGATTTTGATAGGTTAGGTACACAAGCAAAAATTTTGCAAGTGGAGTAAGTTGTGTGAAAATATGAAGTTGTTCATTTTGGAAGGGAGAACAAAAAACAGAATATCATTGAAATGGAGAGTAACTACAGAAAGCTGCAACACAGGTGTGGCAGGTAATTGACAAACAGAATGCAATGTTGGCCCTTATTTCAAGTGGGTTGGAGTGTAAGAGAGCTCTTACTGTACCTATACAAAACCAATTTTATTGAAGGAAAAATATCATTTCATGAGAGACATTTCTGAGAAGGGTCACTAAGAATCCACGGTCTGAAGGGATTGTATTATGAGCAAAAATTAAACAGATTGGGACCCTACTGTCTGGAGTTTCGAAGGCTGAGAGACAATCCCATTGAAACACATTGGATTCTGAAGCTACATGACAGGGTAAATGCTGAGAGGTTGTTTCCCCTCACGGGAGAGTCTGGAACTAGAGGGCACGGTCTCAGAATTTCAGACTGAGATGAGGAGGAATTTCTTATCTCAGGGTTATGAATTGTTAAATCTCCTTGCCACAGACAACTGTCATTAGGAAAGCTAATTGAATGATATTATTTGTTGTGAAGGGGAATTGAACACAAAGGTAAAACTGTGATCAGAGATAATGGGAACTGCAGATATAGGGGAATCCAAGATAACAAAGTGTGGGGCTGGATGAACACAGCAGGCCAAGCAGCATCTTAGGAGCACAAAAGCTGACGTTTCAGGCCTAGAGTCTTTATCAAAAAAGGGGGAATGGGGAGAGGATTCTGAAATAAATAGGGAGAGAGGGGAAGAAGGACTGAAGATGGGTAGAGGAGAAGATAGGTGGAGAGGAGAGTATGGGTGTGGAGGTGGGGAGGGGAAGGTCAGTCTGGGGAGGACAGACAGGTCAAGGGGGCCAGATGAGGTTAGTAGGTAGGAAATGGAGGTGTGGCTTGAGGTGGGAGGAGGGGATAGGTGAGAGGAAGAACAGGTTAAGGAGGTGGGGACGAGCTGGGCTGGCTTTGGAATGCAGTGGGGGGAGGAGAGATTTTGAAGCTGGTGAAATCCACATTGATACCATTGGGCTGCAGGGTTCCCAAGCGGAATGTGATTTGCTGTTCCTGCAACCTTCGGGTGGCATCATTGTGGCACTGCAAGAGGCCCAGGATGGACATGCCATCTAAGGAATGGGAGGGGGAGTTAAAATGGTTCGTGACTGGGATGTGCAGTAGTTTACTGCGAGCCAAGTGTAGGTGTTCTGCAAAGCAGTCCCCAAGCCTCCGCTTGGTTTCCTCAATGTAGAGGAAGCCACACCCGGTACAGCGGATGCAGTATACCACACTGGCAGATGTGCAGGTGAACATCTGCTTGATGTGGAAAGTCATCTTGGGGCCTTGGATAGGGGTGAGGGAGGAGGTGTGTGGGCAGGTGTAGCACTTCCTGCGGTTGCAGTGTGGTGGGGCTGGAGGGGAGTGTGGAGCAGACTAGGGAGTCGCGGAGAGAGCGGTCTCTCCAGAAGGCAGACTAGGGTATCGTTGGAAAAATGTCTTAGGTGGTGGGGTCGGATTGTAGATAGCGGAAGTGTCGGAGGCTGATGCGTTGCATCCGCAGGTTGGTGGGGTGGTATGTGAGAACTACAGGGATGCTCTTGGGGCGGTTATTGTGGGGGCAGGGTGTGAGGGATGAGTTGCAGGAACTGTGGGAGACACGGTTGAGGGTGTACCCGACCACTGCTGGGGGGAGGTTGAGGTCCTTTAAGCACAAGGACATGTGGGATGTGCGGGATTGGAATGCTTCATCCTGGGAGCAGATGCCGTGGAGGCGAAGGAATTGGGAACAGGGGATGGAATTTTTGCAGGAAGGTGGGTGGGAGGAGGTCTATTTCAGGTAGCTGTGGGAGTTGGTGGGCTTGAAACGGACATCGGTTTCTAGGTGGTTGCCTGAGATGGAGACAGAGGGGCCCAGGAAAGTGAGGGAGGTGTTAGAGATAGTCCAGGTGAACTTGAGGTTGGGGTGGAATGTGTTGGTGAAGTGGATGAACTGTTCGAGATCTTCTTGGGAGCACGAGGTGGAGCCGATACAGCTATCGATGAAACTGAGGAAGAGGTGGGGTTTAGGCCCAGGGTAGGTACAAAAGAGGGACTGTTCCACATTACGTACAAAGAGGCAGGCATAGCTTAGGCTCATGCGGGTACCCATAGCCACCCCTTTGTCTGTAAAAGAGAAGTTGTTGAGGGTGAGGATGAGTTCGGCTCGGTGGAAGAGGGTGTTGGTGGAGGGGCACTGGTCAGGTCTGCGGGACAGGAAGAAGCAGAGGGCCTTGAGGCCACCTGTATGAGGAATGCATGTGTTTAGGGACTGGATGTCCATGGTGAAAATGAGGTGTTGGGGGCCGGGGAATTGGAAGTTCTGGAGGAGGTGGAGGGCGTGGGTAGTGTCACGGACGTAGGTAGGGAGTTCCTGGACCAAGGGGGAGAAAATGGAGTCCAGATAGGTGGATGAGTGATAATGGGAACTGCAGATGCTGGAGAATCCAAGATAATAAAATGTGAGGCTGGATGAACACAGCAGGCCCAGCAGCATCTTGTGCTCCTGAGATGCTGCTGGGCCTGTGTGTTCATCCAGCCTCACATTTTATTATCCAGATAGGTGGAGATGAGTTCGGTGGGGCAGGAGCAGGCGGAGACAATAGGTCGACAAGGGCAGGCAGGTTTGTGGATTTTGGGAAGGAGATAGAAGTGGGCGGTGTGGGGTTAGGGAACAATGAGGTTGGAGGCTGTGGGTGGGAGGTCACCTGAGGTGATGAGGTTGTGGATGGTTTGGGAGATGAAGGTTTGGTGCTCGGGGGTGGTGTCATGATCCAGGGTGCGGTAGGAGGAGGTGTCGGAAAGTTGGCATCTGGCCTCAGCGACGTAAAGGTCAGTGCGCCGTACTACAACTGCGCCACCCTTGTCTGCGGGTTTGATGGTGAGGTTGGGAACCCTGCAGCCTAATGGTATCGATGTGGATTTCACCAGCTTCAAAACCTCCCCTCCCCCACTACATTCCAAAGCCAGCCCAGCTCGTCCCCGCCTCCCTAACCTGTTCTTCCTCTCACCTATCCCATCCTCCTACCTCAAGCCGCACCTCCATTTCCCACCTACTAACCTCATCCTGCCCCCTTGACCTGTTCGTCCTCTCCGGACTGACCTATCCCCTCCCTACCTCCCCACCCATACTCTCCTCTCCACCTCTCTTCTTCTCTATCCATCTTCTGCCCACGTCTCCCTCTCTCCCTATTTATTTCAGAATCCTCTCCCCATCCCTCTTTTCTGATGAAGGGCCTAGGCCCGAAACATCAGCTTTTGTGCTCCTGAGATGCTGCTTGGCTTGCTGTGTTCGTCCAGCTCACACTTTGTTATCTTAAATACAAGGGTGGAAAGGTTATGCTTCAGTTATTAAGGATATTGGCAGGTTGTTTTATGAAATAAAGCTCGACAGGCTGGGCCTATATTCTGTGGAGTTTAGAAGAGTCAGAGCTGACATAAGTCAAAACCTTTAAAATCCTGAGGGAACTTAACCAGGCAGATGTGGATAGGGTATTTCCTCCAAGGGGATAATCTAGAATAAGGGGTTTCACACTTTTTTCAACTCAGGGATCTCCAGTTAAAAACAGAAACAAGGCTACTCCTGCTTCTCTGAAGATCGGGAGTCTCTCTAGGAATAACTAGTGGAAGCAGAGCCCCTGAATATGGCTGAGGGAGAGGTAGATGAATTCTTGTTCAGCAAAGAGACTGAAAGGTTATCAGAAATTGGTGAGAATGTGGATTATTATCTGGAAAGGCACATATGGTCTCTGAGGAGGGACAAAGCAGTACATTATTACCCTTCACACACATTCAGACTGGCCAAGCTTGTCACAGTGCTGACTCCACCGGCCATTGTACAAAATTTAACATTATTCTTCTCTCCCTTCCAGAGATGTAAAGTGTGGGAAGATCCAGTGCAAGGGTGGAAACTCTTCCCCAGTCCGAGGAGGGAATGTAGATGTTTTGAATACAAACTTTGCTTTCGGTGGAGTAATGTACAAATGCCGAGCAACTTTCTCCACTTTACCTGATTCGAACATTCCAGATCTAATTCGAGCAGGAACAAGGTGTGACCATAACAAGGTAAAAGAATTACAATCAAAGTGAAGAGAACCCGGAACTGTAAACAGATACATGGGCAGTGAAGATTTCCATTTTGCACTGATCAGGACTGATGCATGAACCCCAAAATATCAATGACACCAATAACTGGTCATGCATAAAGAAAAGATGGTGATTGGGAAGACAAGGAGAAATGATGTGTTGGAACAGTGTACCAGTGTTAAGAAAGGCTAAAGAGGAGAGGACAACTAATGATAGACCAGCCAAGCTACCCTCAGGAGTGGAATCTTCAGAGAGGAAGTTGTTAGATAGAGAGTTCCTGTAATTTGGAGAGAAAGGTTTAATTTAATTACTCATTTTGTGGGATAAGCGTGTCGCTGCCAGCATTTATAGCCTGTCCTTAGTTTCCCTTAAGAAGATAGTGGTGATCTGTCTTCTTGGCTGCTGTAGTCACCTTCTGTGAGTTTACCCACAATGCTATAAGAGAGGGAATTCCAAGATTTTGACCCTGCAACAGTGAAGGAATGCTGATATACTTCCAAGTCAGGATGGTGAGTGGCTTGGAGGGGAACTTGGAGGTGGTGTTGTTCCCATGTGTCTGCTCCCCTTGTCCTTTTAGAAGAAAGTGGCTATGGGTTTGGAAAGTGCTGTCTGAGGATCTTTGGTGAATTCCTGCAGTGCATCTTGTAGATAGTACACACTGCAGCTACTGAGTGTCCGTGGTGGGCAGAGTGGATGCTTGTGGATATAGTGCCAATCAAGTGGGCTGCTTTGTTCTGGTGCTCCTGAGATGCTGCTTGGCCTGCTGTGTTCATCCAGCTCCACACTTTGTTATCTTGGATTCTCCAGCATCTGCAGTTCCCATTATCATTGTTCTAGATGGTGTTAGCTTTTTGAGTATTATTGCAGATGCACCCATCCAGACAAGAAAGGATATTCCAACACTCTCCTGACTTGTGCCTCATACACAGTGGACAGGCTTTGGGGAGTCAGGAGGTAAGTTATTCAGAGGACATAGAGCATAGAACAACACAGCAGAGTACAGGCCCGTCGGCCCATGATGTTGTGCTGACCTATTACACTACTCTAAGATCAAACTACTCTGCATATCCTGTATTTCACTATCCTCCATGTGCCAATCCAAGAGCCATCGAAAAGTCTCTAATGTATCTGACTCCACTACCACTGCTGGCAGCACATTCCACACACCCACCACTCTGTGTGAAGAACCTATCCCTGACATCTCCCCTGTACCTTCCTCCAATCACCTTAAAATTATGCACCCTCAAAATAGTAATTTCCGCTCTAGGAAAAAGTATCTGACAATCCACTCAACCTAGCTTCCTCAACCTTTTCTCATAAGACCTGCCCTCCAGACCAGGCAGATTCCTGGTAAATCTCCTCTGCACCCTCGCTAAAGCTTCCACATCTTTCTGATAATGAGTTGACCAGAACTGAACACAATATTCCAAGTGTAGTCTAACCAGACTTTTGTCAAGCTGCAGCATAACCTTGCAGCCCTTAAATTCAATTCCCCTGCCAATGAAAGCAAACACACCAAATGCCATCTTTACAAACATAAGGTAGGGGTGGATGTTAGATAGACCTTAGGATTGGGATAAAAGTTCAGCGCAACATCGTGGGCCGAAGTGCTTGTACTGTGCTGTACTGTTCTATGTTCTATTCTATGTTCTATCAACTTGGGTAGCAACTTTGAGAGATCTATGGACATGGACCCTAAGATCCCTCAGTTCCTCCACACTGCCGAGAATCCTGCCATTCACCCTGTATTCTGGATTCAAACTCAACCTTTCAAAATGAATCACTTCACACTTCTCTGGGTTGAATTCCATCTGCCACTTCTTTGTCCAGCTCTGCATCCTGTCAATATCCCATTGCAACCTACAACAACCCTCCACGCTGTCCACTACTCCACCAACCATTGTGTCATCGGCAAACTTCCTAGCTCACCCTGCCACTTCCTCATCCAAGTCATTCATAAAGATCACAAAGAGCAGTGGTCCCAGACAGATCTCTGTGGAACACCACTGGTCACCGAGGTCCAGGCTGAATACTTTCCATTTACTACCACCCTCTGTCTTCTATTGGCAGCCAGTTTTGTATCCAGGCAGCCAAATTTCCCTGAATTCCATGCCTCCTTTGTCACAGTATTCCTAGTCTCTGACCTGCTCTTGTAGTCACTACATTTATATGGTGAGTCCAGTTGAGTTTCAAGGGGTGGTGGTTAGATTGTCTCTTCTTGGTGATAGTCATAGCCTGGCATTGGTGTCACACGAATGTCACTTGCCACTTGTTGGCCCAAGATTGTATATTGTCCAGATATTGTTAGAACATAGAACATAGAACAGTACAGCACAGAACAGGCCCTTCAGCCCACAATGTTGTGCCGACCATTGATCCTCATGTATGCACCCTCAAATTTCTGTGACCATATACATGTCCAGCAGTCTCTTAAATGACCCCAATGACCTTGCTTCCACAACTGCTGCTGGCAACGCATTCCATGCTCTCACAACTCTCTGCGTAAAGAACCTGCCTCTGACATCTCCTCTATACTTTCCACCAACCAGCTTAAAACTATGACCCCTCATGCTAGCCATTTCTGCCCTGGGAAATAGTCTCTGGCTATCAACTCTATCTATGCCTCTCATTATCTTGTATACCTCAATTAGGTCCTCTCTCCTCCTCCTTTTCTCCAATGAAAAGAGACCGAGCTCAGTCAACCTCTCTTCATAAGATAAGCCCTCCAGTCCAGGCAGCATCCTGGTAAACCTCCTCTGAACCCTCTCCAAAGCATCCACATCTTTCCTATAATAGGGCGCCCAGAACTGGACGCAGTATTCCAAGTGCGGTCTAACCAAAGTTTTATAGAGCTGCAACAAGATCTCACGACTCTTAAACTCAATCCCCCTGTTAATGAAAGTCAAAACACCATATGCTTTCTTAACAACCCTGTCCACTTGGGTGGCCATTTTAAGGGATCTATGTATCTGCACACCAAGATCCCTCTGTTCCTCCACGCTGCCAAGAATCCTATCCTTAATCCTGTACTCAGCTTTCAAATTCGACCTTCCAAAATGCATCACCTCGCATTTATCCAGGTTGAACTCCATCTGCCACCTCTCAGCCCATCTCTGCATCCTGTCAATGTCCCGCTGCAGCCTACAACAGCCCTCTATACTGTCAACGACACCTCCGACCTTTGTGTCGTCTGCAAACTTGCTGATGCATCCTTCAATCCCCTCATCCAAGTCATTAATAAAAATTACAAACAGTAGAGGCCCAAGGACAGAGCCCTGTGGAACCCCACTCACCATTGACTTCCAGGCAGAATATTTTCCTTCTACTATCACTCGCTGTCTTCTGTTGGCCAGCCAATTCTGTATCCAAGCAGCTAAGTTCCCCTGTATCCCATTCCTCCTGACCTTCTGAATGAGCCTACCATGGGGAACCTTATCAAATGCCTTACTGAAGTCCATATACACCACATCCACAGCTCGACCCTCATCAACTTTTTCTAGTCACATCCTCAAAAAACTCGATAAGGTTTGTAAGGCATGACCTACCCCTCACAAAGCCGTGTTGACTGTATTTGATCAAGCCATGCTCTTCCAGATGGTCATAAATCTTATCCCTCAGAATCCTTTCTAACACCTTGCAGACGACAGACGTGAGACTTACCGATCTATAATTGCCGGGGATTTCCCTATTTCCTTTCTTGAAGAGAAGAATTACATTTGCCTCTCTCCAGTCCTCAGGTATGACTCCAGTGGAGAGCAAAGATCTTCGCAAGTGGCGAAGCAATTGCATTTCTCGCTTCCCAAAGCAGCCGAGGACAAATCTGGTCCGGGCCTGGCGACTTGTCAATCTTGTATGTGAACATGGACTGTTTCAGTATCTGAGGAGTCACGAATTGTGCTGAACATTGTGCAATCATCGACGAACACTCCACATCTGACTTTCTGATGGAAATAATTGATGAAGCAGTTGAAGATGGTTGGGCCCAGGGCACTACCCTGAGGAACTCTTGCCAGGAGTGCCCTTGAGCTGGGAAGACTGACTTCCAACATCTCTGACCACCTTCCTGTGTTCGGTATGACTCCAACTGTCGGAGAGTTTGCCCCCCGATACTCATTGATTCCAGTTTTGCCAGGGTTCCTTGATGCCACACTTGGTCAAATTCTGCCTTGATATCAAGGGCTGTCACTCTCACCTCACCTCTGGAATTCAGCTCTTTTGTCCATGTTTGAACCAAGGCTTTAATGAAGTCAGGAGCTGAGTGGCCCTGGTGGAACCCAAGCTGAGGGTCACTGAGCAGGTTAGTGCTGAGAAAGAGTTGCTTGATAGCAATGTTGATTACACCTTTCATCATTTCACTGATGGTTGAGATTAGACTGATGGGGTAATAGAGATAACAAGGTGTAGAGATGGGTGAACACAGCAGGCCAAGCAGCATCAGAGGAGCAGGAAAGCTGACATTTTGGGCCTAGGCCCTCTTCTGAAAGGGTCTAGGCCCAAAATGTCAGCTTTCCTATTCCTATGATGCTGCTTGGCCTGCTGTGTTCATCCAGCTCTACAGCTAGTTAGCTCAGGTTCTCCAGCATCTGCAGTTTCTACTATCTCTGATGGGGTAGTAACTGGATGGGCTGTATTTAGCCTGCTTTTTCTATATGGGACACACTTGGGCAATTTTTCACATTATACTGGAATAGCTTGGGTAGAGGAGTGGCAAGTTCTGGAGCACATGTCTTCCGTAGTTATTGTTTGAATGTTGTCAGACCCCATAGCCTTTGCAGTATCCAGTGTCTCCAACTTTTTGTTAACATCACGTGGAGTGCATCAAACTGGCTGAAGACTGGCATCTGTAATGGTGGGGACCACTACAAGAGGCTGACATGGATCATCCACTTGGTACTTCTGGCTGGAGATAGCTGCAAATGCTTCAGTATTATCTTTTGCTGTGATGTGTTGGGCTCTGCCATCATTGAAGTTCAAAGAGTCACAGAGTAATTCTGCACGGAATCAGGCCCTGCAGTCTAAACTAACTATACTGCCCACTCAGTTAGTTCCAACTGCCCTCATTTGGTCCATATCCCTGTAAACCCTCTCATCCATGTACATATCCAAATGCTTTTAAAATGTTGCTTTTGTACCTGCCTCAACCACTTTGTCTACAGCCCATTCTATTTACGCACCCACTCTCTTTGTGAGGATGTTGCCCCTCAGGTCTTCTTAAATCTATTCCCTCTGACCTCAGACTTAAGCCCTCTCCTTATAACTCAGGCCTACTAGTCCTGGCAGTATCCTCATAAATATTCTGTGCAGACTTTCCAATTTAACTATGTCTTTTCTATAACAGGGTGAGCAAAACTCTGAACTGCCCTCTGAAATGGCCTAGGAAACCATACAATTGTACCAATTACTATAATTTCTCAAAGAATGAAACCCAATAGATATGCGGCAACGACCTAGGCACCAAAAGAGACAATGGAGAAATATCCCTGTCGACCCTGCAAAGTCCTCCAGCAGACATCCGGGGGCTAGTGCCAAAATTAGCAGCGATGTCCCACAGACGAGTCAAGCAACAGCCTGACATAGTCATACTCACAGAATCATACTTCACAGACAATGTCCCAGACACCACCATCATAGAACACAGAACATAAAACACTACAGCGCAGAACAGGCCCTTCGGACCTCGATGTTGCAGTGACCTATGAACGACGACCTAAGCCCCTCCCCCTACACTATCCCATCATCATCGATATGCTTATCCAAGGACTGTTTAAATGCCCCCAATGTGGCTGTGTTAACTACATTGGCAGGCAAGGCATTCCACGCCCTTACCACTCTCTGAGTAAAGAACCTGCCTCTGACATCTGTCTTAAATCTATCACCCCTCAATTTGGAGCTATGCCCCCTTGTACAAGCCGAAGTCATAATCCTCGGAAAAAGACTCTCACTGTCCACCCTATCTAATCCTCTGATCATCTCGTATGTCTCTATTAAATCCCCTCTTTGCCTCCTTCTCTCCAATGAGAACAGACCCAAGTCCCTCAGCCTTTCTTCATAGGGCCTTCGCTCCAGACCAACATCCTGTAAATCTCCTCTGCACCTTTTCCAATGCTTCCACATCCTTCCTGTAATGGGGGCGACCAGAACTGCACGTAATATTCCAAACGAGGCTGCACTAGTGTTTTGTACAGTTGCAGCATGGCATCACAGCTCCAGAACTTAATCCCTCTACCAATAAAACCTAACACATCGTAAGCCTTCTGAACAGCACTATCAACCTGGGTGGCAACTTTCAGGGGTCTATGTACATGGACACCAAGATCCCTCTGCACATCCACACTACCAAGAATCTTTCCATTGACCCGGTATTCTGCCTTCCTATTATTCTTCCCAAAATGAATGACCTCACATTTATCCGTATTAAACTCCATTTCCCACCTTTTGGCCCAATTCTGAAGTTTATCCAAGTCTCCCTGCAACCTGCAACATTCTTCCTCACTGTCCAACACTCCACCGACTTTAGTGTCATCTGCAAACTTACTAACCCATCCACCTATGCCTGAGTCCAAGTCATTTATAAAAATGACAAACAGCAGTGGTCCCAAAACAGATCCTTGAGGCACACCACGAGTGACCTGACTCCAGGCTGAACATTTTCCATCAACCACCACTTGTTGCCTTCTTACAGAAAGCCAGTTTCTAATCCAAACTGCTAAATCTTCCTCAATCCCGTGACTCCATATTTTCTCCAATAGCCTACCATGTGGAACCTTATCAAAGGCTTTACTGAAGCCCATGTTCACCACGTCAACTGCCCTACCCTCACCCACATGCTTGGTCACCTTCTCAAAAAACTCAATGAGGTTTCTGAGACACGAACTGCCCTTGACGAATCCATGCTGACTATCTCCAATCAAATTGTTGCTTGCTAGATGATTATAAATCCTATCTCTTATAATCCTTTCCAAAACTTTTTCTACAACAGATGTAAGGCTCACAGGCCTGTAATTACCTGGGTCATCCCTACTGCCCCTCTTGAACAAGGGCACAACATTTGCAATCCTCCAGTCCTCTGGTACTAAACCTGTAGACTATGAGGACTCAAAGATCAAGGCCAAAGGCTCCGCCACCTCCTCCCTAGCTTCCCAGAGAATTATCGGAAAAATCCCATCCAGCCCAGGGGATTTATCTACCTTCATACCTTCTAGAATTGATAACACCTCCTCCTTACTAACCTTAATCTTCTCAATTCTTATAGCCCGTAACTCAGTCTTCTCCTCTACAATATTCTCTTGTTCCTCAGTGAAGACAGATGAGAAATAATCATTTAGCACCTCTCCAATCTCCACAGGGCCCACACACAACTTCCCACTTCTGTCTTTGACTGGCCCTATTCCTATGCTAGTCATCCTCTTATTCCTCACATACCTATAGAAAGCTTTAGGGTTCTCCTTTATTCTTCCTGCTAATGTCTGCTCATGTCCCCTCCTTGCTCTTCTCAACTCTCTCTTTAAATCCTTCCTGACTAATCTGTAACTCTCCATCGCCTCATCCGAACCATCTCGTCTCATCATCACATAAGCCTCCCTCTTCCGCTTAACAAGAGATAGAATTTCTTTAGTAAACTACAGATCCCTTACCTTATCACTTCCTCCCTGCCTGACAGGGACACACCTGTCAAGGACAACCAGTATCCCTGAATATGCCCTGTCCCACCCAGTAGGACAAACTCAACAGAGGTGGCGACGCAGTTGGGATGCAGTTGGAAAGGAGTTGCTCTGAGAGTCCTCAACATTGACTCCGGATCCCATGAAGTCCCATGGCTTCAGGTTGAACATGGGCAAGGAAACCTCCGCTGATTACTACACACTGTCCTCCCTCAGCTGATGAATCAGTATTCCTCCATGTTGTAAAACACTTAGAGGAAGCACTGAGGATGGCAAGGTCTCAAAATGCACTCTGGGTGGGGGATCTCAATGTTCCATCACCAAGGGTGGCTCGGCAGCAGTAGTACTGATCGAGCTGATCGGGTCCTCAAGGACATAATGTTTTTCATCTCCTAGCATTAAGATACAACAAATGGGAGAATATTGAAAGGGTTTAAGGAAGTGAAGAGCCTTGGAGTGTTGTGTCCACAGGGCAAACAGAAGCGGAGATAAAGAAGGCCAATTGATGCTGTACTTTGTGGTGGGAAGTTTGGATACCAGAGCAATCTGCCATATAGGAACTGTACAATGCACAAGTTTGTTTGCAGCTGCGGCCTTGTTTACACTTCTGGTCATCACATCACAGGAAGGACAGAACTGCTTGAGAGAGAGAGAGAGACAGAGTCTGAGAGAGAAAACAGAGGAATTTTGAAAAATGTTGCCGAAGCTTGTAAACTACAGGCATGAAGACGGTCTAGAGCGGCTCTAACTTTTTCTGAGGAACAGAGGAGGCGCAGTATCTTAATTCAAATATAAAATAATGAGGGAGTTGGATTGACAGGATAGGGCTGAGAAATAAATTATGAAGAGGCCAACATTTAAGCTGTTTGGTCAGAGGGTCAGAGGACACTTGGATGTGATCGGACTCATCAAAGTATACTGGAGGAAGTAGCAGTCCAGAGAGCATGTGCTCGTTGATTCCAGTGTCCAGCTGCCTAATCCCGGTGTCCAACCTAGAGAGATTGTGCTGCCTTATCCCAGTGCCCAGTCCAGAAAGAGTGTGCTACCTAATCCCAGTGTCCAGTCTAGAGAGCGTGTGTTGCCTGATTGTAGCATGCTTTACTGTTTTGCTCCCACGTGGAGCAGGCAGTGAGGGGATCTGATGGACTGTGAAGAGCTGGGAAAGCAGGAACTCTCCCCTGAGGAGGAAGGTGAGGATATTGAGTAGGCAGTGCATCACCTTCAAGATGATCAATCAGTGAATTGTCAGGCAAAGCAAGACATACAGTGCTTCATTGACCTCCAATTCCACCAAGAACATCAGATCATGAAGGCGGTATCCAGCCTATCGAGTTTGCTCTGCCATTTACTATGATCATGACTGGTTGAACACTCTGATGCCTTATAACCAACCTATCCCCAAAGCCCTGTACTCCACTGGTAATTGGAAATCTATCAATCTCTACCTTCAATAAACTCAAAAACTGCACCTGCACAGCCCACTGCAAACAGAATTGAAAAGGCTCTAACCCTCTTCGTGGATAAATTCTCCCCTTCCGCAATCGGCCTGGCATTCCCTTTGTTTCAAATTGCGCCCATGGTACTAGACTCCTCACCCAAGGGAATCAGTTTACCAAAACCTCCCCTGTTTCTCCCAGCCAGTATTTTGTAGATTTCAGTGAGATTGCCTCTCATTCCACGAACCTTGAAAGAATACAGGTCCAGTTTGTCCAATCACCCTTCATAAGACAGTTTCACTATCCCAGGAACAAGTCTGGAGAGCCTCCATTACCTGCCTCTGAGACACTAATATCTTCCTGAGACAGGGAAATTAAGATTGTTTAGAGTATTCCAGGACCAGCCTAGATGCTGGGCTCAGAAACAACACAGTGTAGAACTGGAGGAATACAGCAGGCCAGGCAACATCAGAGAAGCAGTAAAGTTGATGTTTCGGGTCAGGACGCTTCTTCAGAAATTCAGAAAAGGTACTGTAGTTAGATTCGCTTGTGATAACGTCTGAAGCTCCATTCACCTTCTTTCGGAAAGAATTCTGAGGGATAGGATTTATGACTATTTGGAAAAGCATAGCGTGATTAAAGGGAGTCAGCATGGCTTTGTGAAGGGCAAGTCATGCCTTACAAATCTTACTGAGTTCTTTGAGGAAGTCATGAGACAGGTTGACGAGAGTCGAGCAGTGGATGTGGTGTACATGGACTTCAGCAAGGCATTTGATAAGGTTCCCCACGGCAGGCGCATTCATAAAGTCAGGAGGTATGGGATACAGGGTGATTTGGCTGTCTGGATTCAGAATCGGTTGGCTGACAGGAGGCAGAGAGTGGTTGTAGATGGTAAGTATTCTGCCTGGAGGTCAGTGCTGAGTGGTGTCCCACAGGGATCTGTTCTTGGGCCTCTGCTCTTTGTAGTTTTTATAAATAACTTGGATGAGGAGGTTGAGGGGTGGGTTAGTATGTTTGCTGATGACACAAAGGTTGGAGGTGCCATTGATAGTATTGAGGGCTATTGCAGGCTTCAGCGAGACATTGATAGAATGCAGAGTTGGGCTGAAAAATGGCAGATGGAGTTCAACCTGGATAAATGCGAAGTGATGCATTTTGGAAGGTTGAACTTAAATGCTGAATATAGGATTAAAGGCAGTATTCTCAGCATTGTGGAGGAACAGCAAGATCTTGGTGTTCAAGTGCATATATTCATTAACCAGGGGGATTGAGTTTAAGAGCCGCGAGGTTATGCTGCAGCTCTACAAAACCCTGGTGAGACCACACTTGGAACATTGTGTCCAGTTCTAGTCGCCCTCTTATAGGAAAGATGTGGAGGCTTTGGAGAGGGTGCAAAGGTGGTTTACCAGGATGCTGCCTGGACTGGAGGGCTTGTCTTACGAGGAGAGGTTGACTGAGCTCGGACTTTGCTCTCTGGAGAGAAGGAGGAAGAGAGGTGACCTGATGGAGGTGTACAAGGTAATGAGAGGCATGGATAGAGTCGATAGCCAGAGACTTTTCCCCAGGGCAGGATTGACTGCCATGAGGGGCCATAGTTTTAAGGTGTTAGGAGGAAGGTATAGTGGAGATGTCAGAGGGAGGTTCTTTACCCAGAGAGTTGTGAGCGCATGGAATAGTTTACCAGTGGTAGTCGTGGAAGCGGAGTCATTAGTGACATTTAAGCGACTGCTGGACATGCACATGGACAGCAGTGAATTGAGGAGAATGTAGGTTAGGTTATTTTATTTTTGGATTAGGATTATTCCACAGCACAACATCGTGGGCTGAAGGGCCTGTACTGTACTGTACTTTTCTATGTTCTATGTTCTAATAAGCAGGAATTACACAGAGCACAAAGGTTCTCTGGAAGCAGCTGAAGGAATCAGTGGGTCAGAACCATTGAAGGAAAATGCTGCATGCAATAATGAGTGTGGTAAACTGTGGGCCTTGATCGGTTCTGGGCACATTGGCAGATTTTGAATGAGCGTGAGGTTACCAAGAGAAGATGGCGCCACTATGGAGCTCTAAGTATCATTAACACTCTTGTGGCATTGTTCCACATACTCTTGCATTGACCGAGCTAGCTATTTCACACTGGATAGGCATTGTGTGAAATGTTGCCTGCCTGGGGTTTGAAGAAGTTTCTAGGCCCGAAACATCAGCCTTACTGCTCCTCTGATGCTGCTTGGCCTGCTGTGCTCGTCCAGCTCTACACCTTGTTATCTGGAGTTTGAATGTGTGAATGCTTTCAGGTCTTGGCACCAATGTGCACTCCTGCTGCTGCTGAGCACCAGGCTGTGTTCAATCATAGATTCATTACAGTGTGGAAACATGGCCTTTGATCCAACAAGTCCACAATGACCCTCAGAGCATCCCACCCAGACCCATCCCCCTATAACTGACATAATCTACACACTCCTGAACACAACAGGCAATTTAGTATGGCCAACCCACCTAAACTGCATATCTTTGGACTGAGGGAAGAAACTGGACCACCTAGAGGAAACCCACACAGCCACAGGGAGAGCTTGCAGACTCCGCACAAACAGTTGGCCAAGGGTGGACTCGAATCTGGGTTCCTGGCGCTGCAAGGCAGATTGTCATGAAATTGCTGCGTTGTCATGAAATCACGAACTGGTTCAGTCATGTTCATAGATTAAAAAAAGAGCAAAAGAGAAGTACGGCACAGGAACAGGCCCTTCGGCCTGTCAAACCTGTTCCAATCATCATGCCCAAACTAAAATGAAAAACAAACCTTCTGCCCTTATTCGGTCCATATCTAAAGGGAAGGCAGTGGCTTAGCGATATTATCGCTGGACTGTTAATCCAGAGACTCAAATAATGTTCTCAGGCCCCAAGCTCGCATCCCACTCTGGCAGATGGTGGAATTTGAATTCAATAAAGATCTGGAATTAAAAATCTAATGATAACCATGAATCCATTGTTGATTATTGGTGGAGAAACCCATCTGGTTCACTAATGTCCTTTAGGGAAGGAAACTGCCATCCTTACCTGGTCTGGCCCACATGTGACTCTGGACCCACAGAAATGTGGTTGACTTTGAACTGCCCTCTGGGTAATTAGGGATGGACAACAAATGCTGCGTCACCAGTGAGACCCTCATCCTGTGAATGAATAAAGGAGGAAATAATCCCTCTATCCACTCCCTATTCAAAAAAAATCCAGATGCCTCTTAAATGTCACCAACATACCTGCTTCCACCATCTTGTCTGACAGTGTGTTCCAGGCTCCTACCATTCCCAGCGTGAAAAACTTTCCTTAAACTTTCCCCCCTCACCTTGAACCGATGTCCTCTTCTAATTGAAACTTCAACCCTGGAAAAAACCCTCTGACTATTTATCCTATCTATGCCTCACATAATTTTGTAGATTCTATCAGGTCTCCTGTCAGCTGTCATCTTTCCAGAGAAAACAATCCTAGTCTTTTTAGTGATAATGGGAACTGCAGATGCCGGAGAATCCAAGATAACAAAGTGTGGAGCTGGATGAACACAACAGGCCAAGCAGCATCTCGGGAGCGCAAAAGCTGACGTTTCGGGCCTAGACCCTTCATCAGAGAGGGATCTCGGCCCGAAACGTCAGCTTTTGTGCTCCCGAGATGCTGCTTGGCCTGCCGTGTTCATCCAGCTCCACACTTTGTTATCCTAGTCTTTTTAACCTTTCCTCATAGCCGTTGCTCTTAAGATCGGGCAACATCCTGGTGAACTTTCTTTGCACTCTCTCCAAAGCTTCCATGTCCTTCTGGTAATGTGGTAACCACAACTGCGCACAATACTCCAAATGCGGCCTAACAAGGGATTTTTTATAGCTGCAACATGGTTTGCCAATTCTATTACCCCATGACCCGGCTGAAGAAGACAAGCATGCCACAAGCTTTTTTAAGCACCTTGGCCACCTGTGTTGCCACATTTAGGGAAGTGTGGACCTGCATTCTGAAGTCCATCTGAATATTAATGTTCCTAAGGATTCTGCCATTAACAGTATAATTCACAACTAAGTTTGATCCTCCAAAATGCGACATCTTGCATTTCTCTGGAATAAACTCCATTTGCCATTTCTGTACCCACGTTGCCAATCGGTCTATGTTCTGTTATATCCTTTCACAATTGTTAGCACCATCAGCAACTCCACCAATCTTCATGTTATCTGCAAACTTACTAATCAACCCACCTACATTTTCCTCCAAATCATTCATATGTAAATTACAAACACCTGCGACGTAATATTGATCCCTGTGGGAGACCACTAGTTACTGGTCTCCACTCTGAAAAGCACCTTTCCACTACTACCCTCTGTTTTTTGTGACCAAGCCAGTTTTATAACCATCTAGCCAGCCCATCCCAAATCCCATGTGAATTTAATTTTTGTATGTGGGGCTTTATTAAATGTCCAGATAAAATACATCCATCGTCCTTCCCTCATCAATTAACTTTGTCACCTCTTCAAAAAGTTAGATCAAGTGGTGAGACATGACCTTCCCCGTATGAAAACATGCTGCCTTGTCACTAACTAGTCCATTTTCTTCCAAATGTGCACATATCCTGTCCCTCAGAATCTTCTCCAAGAGCTTCCCCACCACAGATGTTAGAGTCACTGGCCTATAATTTCCTGGATTATCCCTGTTTCCTTTCTTAAACAAGGGAACAATATTGGCTACTCTGCAGTCCTCTTGAACTTCATCTGTGGTCAAGGAGGATGTGAAGATATCTGCTAATGTCACAATTATTTCCTTCCTTGCCTCTCTGAGAAACCAAGGATAAATCCCTTCTGCCTCTAAGGGCTTGACAACCTTAATGCAATTTAGGCTACCCAAAACTTCCTCCTTTAATCTGTTGACATTCTCTCGAGTATTCACCCTGATTGAAAAATATTTACACCTACACTAAGGATCAAGAAGACAATTCACTTCCAGAAGATCAACTGTAATAGTATCGCTATAGCCAGATTAGGCACCAACATAAGAGACCTGCAGTTTAATATAATGGCAGGCCCCCATCGTATCTGGAGACAGGGGAAAGGAAAGAAAGAGAAGAGCAGAAAGGAGAACAATCTGCCTCAAGAGCTTTCCCTAGCAGCCACCAACAGGAGAAGGAATCCATAGAGCTATGGCACTGAGAAGGACTCCTACAGCCATCTGCAACTACTGGCCACCGACCATGACCTGCAGATCCAACAACCAACGATCTCCGAGAACCACTGACACTATCAACACCACAAGGCCTCAGACACGTCCTGAGGTGAAAACTTGCTCTCAAAACTCTGCAAAAATAAGAAAACCAAAGTACTCACCCGATACATCCACAATATGTCTTTCCGCGTCAATGGACTCCACCCAGACTGAAGGCCTACATCGTCTGAAGTCTTCACCGAAGCCCTGGCTACGACAAGCGGGAATGGACAGCTGTAATTCAAAATGCATTAATCCTCAGTGCTAAGCTTATTTCCTTGAGACCCAAAGTATCCAAACTAGCGAGCAGAGAGGGAAAGTTGGGTTGTTGACAGTACAGGGCACCCTAGGGTCAGAAATGCTGATTAAAGCATCTGTGTTTAAACTACTGTTTCGTTTATAATAGTAATTGGCTACTGTTAATAATAACTGGTAGGTCAGTTTCACTGTTTTGCTTTGTTTTTTATCTCTTGCAATTCATTCACCTTAGTATTATTTCCCTGTTTATTACTTTTGCCTTTTTTATTTCTTGAGATATACACCTTAGTATTTAATAAATGCAGAGATTCTTTGCCCTGAAACACCTTCCTCCTGATTTATTACTCTATCTTCACTAACCTAAGTGCAGTGTCTGAACCAGAACTCCCTACAGCATTCCATTCTGGGGTGAGGTGTCTGTGGTTGGTGTTGCATTCTGCAGTTTGCATCGTGTTCTGTGGTTTTGTTTTTCATGGCATCATGGAATCGTGTAGGTTAGATGAGCTTCAGATTGGTATGACAGGTCGGCACAACATCGAGGGCCGAAGTGCCTGTACTGTGCTGTAATGTTCTATGTTCTATGTTCTATGTTCTATTCGTACACTCATCCTTGACCTCAACATCAGTCATATCCTTCTCCTTGGTGAAAACTGATATAAAGTACTTATTAAGGATATCTCCCACTTCCAGTGGCTGCATGCATAACTTCACTCCCTTGTCCTTGAGTGGGCCTACTCTTTCCCTTGATATGCCTTCCCATCTGATATGTGCATAAAAAGCCTTAGGATTCTCCTTGACTCTGTTTGCTGAAGACATTTGGTGGTCACTTTTAGCCTCCCTAATTCCGTATTTAAGCATTATCCTAATCTCTTTATACACCTCAAAGACTTTGTAAGTTTCTGGCTCCCTCAATCTTCCATATGCTTCCTTTCCCCTTTTGACTAATTTTACAATTTCCCTTGCCACCCATGGTTCCTGAATCTTGGCATTCCTATCCTTCAGCTTTTCAGGGACCTGTATGACCTGCGCTTTAGCCAACTCATCTTTAAAAGCCTCCCACATTGTCAGACATAGATTTACCCTTAAATAACAGCTCCCAATCCACATTCCCCAATTCCCACCTAATTTGGTTGTAATTGGCCCTTGCCCAGTTAAGCACCCTCGCCCATCGTGGCAGTGGTACTGTGGGTGCATTGTTAATTAACTGAGCACCACCACCTTGTGGTAGAAAATTTACTAGAGACTTCAACAAGAGAAACCCCTCATGAAATTTGGTAGCATTGGTACTTCGCAATTTTTGTGGAAAATTAAACATTTGACCTTGAAGCTGACCCGATTGCAAATCCTTATGAAGTGAGCAAGCAAACCACTTGCATCTTAATTGGATCATGATTAAAGTCAAATGATGGTGTCCATATGGTAACGTCCTTTTTCTCTTCCTAATTTCTCAGGCCTGCTATGAGAAAAAGTGTCAGGATGTGTCTGTATTCAATGTCAAGACATGTGACGACGCCTGCCATGACAAAGGGGTAGGAAATTCTTTACTCCCCTTTCAGTCTAACCAATAGATGATTTAGGCCAAATGGGAACTTGATGTTGTTATGTTCAACCTTAATAACTTATTAGTTTGCTCTCAAATGGAACACTTCGCATGAGTAAAACTTCTTAACCGTTGCCCTCTTTGTCTCAACTGAGAACTCGGATTTTACATTTCACAGTCAAAGCTTTGTCAGATGAGTGTACCCTGCCTGATCATTCATGTTATACAGTATCCCACTCCCCTTCTTTAAACAAGAGGTCTGCAACACCTAGTGAAAACAATCCAAAAGGTCTGAACCTGACAAAGACAGCAAACAGTTCCATTGACAAAATGAGAATATCTTGCACAGAGGTCATGCATTTTCTTGGAGTGTGACTCCTAGTTTCAGGTCAGAGTTCAGGCAATTTTCTTTTACGTTATCACTGACCAATTCATCAATGATACCAAAGAATTTTGTTTTTGCACTGAGTGATAAATGTTTTCTTATTTTGAAGTAAATCGAAGCATATTTGCAAAGGCTTTGTGTGGAGTATAAAATAGAACCTTGTTCTGTGGTTGCTGGATATACCTGAAATATAAACTTTGACACAAAAATAAGGAAATGAAGAAAATATCGAGGGGCAAAGCCACAATAGATTTGGTACTGGGTAATGACCCCGGCCAGGTGTTAGATTTGGAAGTAGGTGAGCACTTTGGTGATAGCGATCACAATTCTGTTATGTTTACTTTAGTGATGGAAAGGGACAGGTGTATACCACTGGGCAAGAGTTACAGCTGGGGGAAAGGCAATTACGATGAGATTAGGCAAGATTTAGGAAGCATAGGATGGGGAAGGAAACTGCAGGGGATGGGCACAGTAGAAATGTGCAGCTTATTCAAGGAAAAGCTCCTGTGTGTCCTAGATAAGTATGTACCTGTCAGGCAGGGAGGAAGCTGTAGAGTGTGAGAGCCGTGGTTTATGAAGGAAGTGAAATCTCTGGTCAAGAGGAAGAAGGCAGCTTATGTTCGGATGAGATGTGAAAGCTCAGTTCAGGCACTTGAGGGTTACAAGGTAGCCAGTAAAAACATAAAGAGAGAGCTCAGAAGAGCCAGGAGGAGACATGAGGAGTTGCTGGCGGATAAGATCAGGGTAAACCTGAAGGCTTTCTATAGGTATTTAAGGAATAAAAGAATGACGAAAGTAAGATTAGGCCCAATCAAGGATAGTAGTGGTAAGTTGTGTGTGGAGTCAGGTGAGATAGGGGAAGCGCTAAATGAATATTTTTCAACAGTATTCACTCTAGAAAACGACAATGTTGTCGAGGAGAATACTGAGATACAGGCTACTAGACTCGGTGGGATTGAGGTTCACAAGGAAGAGGTATTAGAAATCCTTCAGAAGGTGAAGATAGATAAGTCCCCGGGCCAGATGGGGTTTATCCTCGGATCCTCTGGGAAGCCAGGGAGGAGATTGCCGAGCCTTTGGCATTGACCTTTAACTCGTCATTGTCTACAGGAGCAGTGCCAGACGATTGGAGGATAGCAAATGTGATTCCCCTGTTCAAGAAGGGGAGTAGAGACAACTCTGGTAATTATAGACCAGTGAGCCTTACCTCAGTTGTTTGTAAAGTGTTGGAAAAGGTTATAAGGGATAGGATTTATAATCATCTAGAAAAGAATAAATTGACTAGGGATAGTCAGCACGGTTTTATGAAGGGAAGGTCGTGCCTCACAAACCTTATTGAGTTCTTTGTGAAAGTGACCAAACAGGTAGATGAGAGTAAACCGGTTGATGTGGTGTATATGGATTTCAGCAAGGCGTTCGATAAGGTTCCCCACAATAGGCTATTGTACAAAATGCGGGGGAATGGAATTGTGGGAGATATAGCAGTTTGGATCGGAAATTGGCTTGCTGAAAGAAGACAGAGGGTGGTAGTTGATGGGAAATGTTCATCCTGGAGACCAGTTACTAGTGGTGTACCGCAAGGGTCGGTGTTGGGTCCACTGCTGTTTGTAATTTTTAAAAATGACCTGGATGAGGGCGTAGAAGGATGGGTTAGTAAATTTGCGGACGACACTAAGGTCGTTAAGAACTAAGGTCACTAAGGAGTTGTGGATAGTGACGAAGGATGCTGTAGGTTGCAGAGAGACATAGATAAGCTGCAGAGCTGGGCTGAGAGGTGGCAAATGGAGTTTAATGCAGACAAGTGTGAGGTGATGCACTTTGGTAGGAGTAACCGGAAGGCAAAGTACAGGGCTAATGGTAAGATTCTTAGCAGTGTAGATGAGCAGAGAGATCTTGGTGCCCATGTACACAGATCCTTGAAAGTTGCCACCCAGGTTGACAGGGCTGTTAAGAAGGCATACAGTGTTTTAGCTTTTATTAATAGAGGGATCGAGTTCCGGAACCAAGAGGTTATGCTGCAGCTGTACAAAACTCTGGTGCGGCCGCACTTGGAGTATTGTGTACAGTTCTGGTCACCGCATTATAAGAAGGATGTGGAAGCTTCGGAAAGGGTGCATGAGGAGATTTACTAGGATGTTGCCTGGTATGGAGGGAAGGTCTTACGAGGAAAGAGGGACTTGAGGCTGTTTTCATTAGAGAGAAGAAGTTTGAGAGGTGACTTAATTGAGACATATAAAATAATCAGACGGTTAGGTAGGGTGGCTCGGGAGAGCCTTTTTCCTAGGATGGTGACGGCGAGCACGAGGGGACATAGCTTTAAATTGAGGGGTGAAAGATATAGGACAGATGTCAGAGGTAGTTTCTTTACTCAGAGAGTAGTAAGAGAATGGAACGCTTTGCCTGCAAAGGTAGTAGATTCGCCAACTTTAGGTACATTTAAGTCGTCATTGGACAAGCATATGGACATACATGGAATAGTGTAGTTTAGATGGGCTGCAGATTGGTATGACAGGTCGGCACAACATCGAGGGCCGAAGGGCCTGTACTGTGCTGTAATGTTCTATGTTCTATGTTCAATCCTGCACCAAAAAAATCAACTACAAAAGAATACATTTATCAAAATCAAATGGAGTAATTAAATAAGCTGACAATTAAATATTGTAGAAGCTCAGAGGTAATCCGTATGATGGTTTTTGTGTTTTCTGCGTTAGAAACAGGGCTAGAGAGATACAGATTTGTCCCCAGGTCCTGGTCACCAGGGAAAGGCTAAGAGACATGGCCTGAACTCAGGGGGCCGACCCACATCCTGTAATGATTGGAGAGGGGGCCAGATGGATCTCATTTACTATGGGATCCTTGATTGGGGCTGTTAATCAGCCAATCATAGAACCCTGGCTGATGGATGTAAAAATGAAATTCAGCGACTCTTGTCTTGTAGAGACTGGCTCTGATCTGGCTGGTCAGCTGACATGTACTCAGCACATGTGAATAAAGGGCAATCTTGTGACAGGATACTCACTTCCAGGCCGTTATTTCAGTGGCGATGAAAGAAAACAGAATGATCCCGAAGAAAACTCACTTGCAACAGCCATCTTTCACTTTGGGTAAATATTTCTGGCATCATGCCTTTATTTTGGAATTTAACTGGCTCAATCCTGTTGTCAAAGCCTGGGCCCAGTAAGTGGAAAGAATGCTTCATTTTATCAGGGCAAATGACATTGGGGCAGATGAAGAGCAATGAGTAATCCATCTGACTGTTTATGGACCTGCAGCATTTTAGTTTTGAGGATATAAACCTTCCATGAGCCACCAGACACCAACATCCTTCAAGATTTGACAGACTTAGTTGAGGAATATTAGTTATTTAGTTAAGAAATATTTGAGTTAACACTGAATGCAATGCTAAGAGGTTGTTTGGTATGTGGGATTAATGATGTAACCATGCAAAAGCCATGCTGGCAAGATGCATATAGAATTGGCTTAGTCACAGGAGACGCAGGGTAATAGTGGAAGGATGCTTTTCGGGTTGGAGGGTTCTGATTAGTGGTGTTCCACAGTGATCAGTGCTGGGACCTCTGCTGTTCATAGTCTACAAAAATGATTTGGAGAAAATCATTCGGTCATTCGTGGAGACGGTTTAAGGAACAGTTGTTGGGAGTGATGAGTAAATATGTCCCTCTGAGACAGGCAAGAAGGGGTAAGATTAAGGAACCTTGGATGACGAGAGCGGTGGAGCTTCTAGTGAAAAGGAAGAAGGTAGCTTACATAAGGTGGAGGAAGCTAGGGTCAAGTTCAGCTAGAGAGGATTACATGCAGGCAAGGAAGGAGCTCAAAAATGGTCTGAGGAGAGCCAGGAGGGGGCACGAGAAAGGCTTGGCAGAAGGAATCCGGGAAAACACAAAGGCATTTTACACTTACGTGAGGAATAAGAGAATGGTCAAAGAAAAAGTAGGGCCGATCAGGGATAGCATAGGGAACTTGTGTGTGGAACCTGAGGAGGTAGGGGAAGCCCTAAATGAGTTTTTTGCTTCTGTCTTTATGAAAGAAACCAACTTTGTAGTGAATGAAACCTTTGAAGAGCAGGTGTGCATGCTGGAATGGATAGAGATAGAGGAAGCTGATGTGCTGAAAATTTTGTCAAACATTAAGATTGACAAGTCGCCAGGCCCGGATCAGATTTGTCCTCGGCTGCTTTGGGAAGCGAGAAATGCAATTGCTTCGCCACTTGCGAAGATCTTTGCATCCTCGCTCTCCACTGGAGTCGTACCTGAGGACTGGAGAGAGGCAAATGTAATTCCTCTCTTCAAGAAAGGAAATAGGGAAATCCCCGGCAATTATAGACTGGTAAGTCTCACGTCTGTCGTCTGCAAGGTGTTAGAAAGGATTCTGAGGGATAAGATTTATGACCATCTGGAAGAGCATGGCTTGATCAAATACAGTCAACACGGCTTTGTGAGGGGTAGGTCATGCCTTACAAACCTTATCGAGTTTTTTGAGGATGTGACTAGAAAAGTTGATGAGGGTCGAGCTGTGGATGTGGTGTATATGGACTTCAGTAAGGCATTTGATAAGGTTCCCCATGGTAGGCTCATTCAGAAGGTCAGGAGGAATGGGATACAGGGGAACTTAGCTGCTTGGATACAGAATTGGCTGGCCAACAGAAGACAGCGAGTGGTAGTAGAAGGAAAATATTCTGCCTGGAAGTCAGTGGTGAGTGGAGTTCCACAGGGCTCTGTCCTTGGGCCTCTACTGTTTGTAATTTTTATTAATGACTTGGACGAGGGGATTGAAGGATGGGTCAGCAAGTTTGCAGACGACACAAAGGTCGGAGGTGTCGTTGACAGTGTAGAGGGCTGTTGTAGGCTGCAGCGGGACATTGACAGGATGCAAAGATGGGCTGAGAGGTGGCAGATGGAGTTCAACCTGGATAAATGCGAGGTGATGCATTTTGGAAGGTTGAATTTGAAAGCTGAGTACAGGATTAAGGATAGGATTCTTGGCAGCGTGGAGGAACAGAGGGATCTTGGTGTGCAGATACATAGATCCCTTAAAATGGCCACCCAAGTGGACAGGATTGTTAAGAAAGCATATGGTGTTTTGACTTTCATTAACAGAGGGATTGAGTTTAAGAATCGTGAGATCTTGTTGCAGCTCTATAAAACTTTGGTTAGAACGCACTTGGAATACTGCGTCCAGTTCTGGTCGCCGTATTATAGGAAAGATGTGGATGCTTTGGAGATGGTTCAGAGGAGGTTTACCAGGATGCTGCCTGGACTGGAGGGCTTATCTTATGAAGAGAGGTTGACTGAACTCGGTCTCTCTTCACTGGAGAAAAGGAGGAGGAGAGGGGACCTAATTGAGGTATACACGATAATGAGAGGCATAGATAGAGTTGATAGCCAGAGACTATTTCCCAGGGCAGAAATGGCTAGCACGAGGGGTCATAGTTTTAAGCTGGTTGGTGGAAAGTATAGAGGGGATGTCAGAGGCAGGTTCTTTACGCAGAGAGTTGTGAGAGCATGGAATGCGTTGCCAGCAGCAGTTGTGGAAGCAAGGTCATTGGGGTCATTTAAGAGACTGCTGGACATGTATATGGTCACAGAAATTTGAGGGTGCATACATGAGGATCAATGGTCGGCACAACATTGTGGGCTGAAGGGCCTGTTCTGTGCTGTACTGTTCTATGTTCTATGTTCTATGTTCTTAATGTATCCTCTTTGGCTGCAAGTGAGGTCCCAGAAGGCTGGAGAATAGTCAATGTTTTCCTATTGTTTAAGAAGGGTAGCAGGGATAATCCGGGAAATTGCAGGCCTATGAGCCTCACATCGGAGGTAGGACAGTTATTGGTAAAGATTCTCAGGAACAAGATCAATATGCATTTAGAAGCAAATGGACTTATTAGCGACAGACAACATGATTTTGTGCAGGGGAGCTTGTGCCTCACTAACTTGATCAAGCTTTTTGAGGAGGTGACAAAGATGATTGATGAGAGAATAGTTGATGTTGTCAACATGGACTTCAATAAAGCCTTTGACAAGGTCCTTCATGGCAAGACTGGTACAAAAGGTGAAGTCACGTGGCATCAGGGATGAGCTGACAAGATGGATACAGAACTCGCTTAGTCACAGGCAACAGGATGTCACGACAGAAAGATGCTTTTCAGGATGGAGAGTTGTGACTATTGGAGCTCCACAGGAATCAGTGCTGGGACCTCTACTGTTCATGGAATATATAAATGATTTGCAGAAAACGTGGTTGATCCGATTAGTAAGTTTGCAGATGAATCAAAGATTGGTGGAGTTGTGGTTAGTGAGGATGATTGCCTAATGAAGGGAATAGAAAGATACAGACCCTGTAAGTCAAGACTGTTCTAGTGTGGAAGGGCAAAATGTATCAGCACAGGCTTAGAGGGCCAAAGGGCCTGTTCCTGTGCTGTATTGTTCTTTCTTCAGAAGAGCCTACTAGCTGAATCCTTACTGGACTTCACTACAGCTGGCTTTGCCATTAGAAAATGCAGCAAGTTGGGCATGGGAACTCAAGGGCATCCCAATGGAAGTGGACGAGAGATAACAAGGCATAGAGCTGGATGAGCACAGCAGGCCAAGCAGCGTCAGAGTAGCAGGAAGGGTGACGGCTCAGGCCTGGGCACTCCCACCCCTGTCTTCCTGAGCTTGGGGAACACCACTTGAGTTTAGGCACTCACAGCCTCACACAGAGTATATCCTGAGCAGAGGGACAGCCCACAGCAGAAAGCCACAACAAAGCTGAGCCTTGGCCAATGAGCTAAAATGAGGTTGTTGACCTGCTCGCCGAGTTGGCTTATTCTTGTTGAGACATTTCATTACCATGCTAGGTGACATCATCAGTGGAGCCTCCAATGAAGCGATGTTATTCTAGTCGGAATTTATACTGTCCAGTCCATTTTGATGAGTAGCATCATTTCTGGTTTTGCTCTGTATGGGTTTGTGTATGGGGTCCAATTCTACGTGTTTGTTGATTGCATCACAGATGGAGAACCATGCGTCTAGGAATTCCCATGCAAGCCTATGTTTGGCTTGGGCTACCATGGTTACCTTGTCCCAGTTAAACTGATGGCCTTCATTGTCTGAATGTACCAATATTAAGGAGATTTTGCTGCTAGTTGATTTTCATGTATTTCGCTGGCTAGTTTCCTTTCAGCTGCAGCAGAGTTACTGATGGAGAGAAGACTCTGCACCAGTTTAAACCTAATATTCTCAAGGGAAGGCAGAGGGTGAAATAGCAGCAGGAACACCAATGTCTCCTCTAAGCAAGAGACACAGTTTACCTCAGGTGATAATGTTTAGTGTCAGAACCACAGAAATGGCCCTGCATGTGCACAAGGTGAGGTAGATGTGAGGTCAGATCCTGTCAGTTACAAAGTTCTGGTAGGTGAGGTGGTCCGGAACAAACATGTAGATCACCTGAAAGCTGTTACCTCGCAAACAGGGCAGGACACTGGATGCATAGAACAGCCAGAAAGACCTGTCAAAAACTCTAGGTTCTCCCCCTCCATCTAGTGTTGATGAAACCTCAGAGTCTGAGATGCTGTGGGCGCTTGAAACAGGCTACAGTCCCGTACACACCGTCCATGTCTGAATCAGAGTCAGCGGCACCAGACCTGCAGTGAAAACATCCCAGGAGAAGCCAAAAGGAAAAGAACAGATTTACAGCCTTGGATATGGAAGCGGGAGAGGGTGGAATGTAGTGATTGGAACAAGAGTCAGGTGGATCTCATTAGCTGTGATATCCCTAATTGGGGCAGTTACCCTGGGTCAACCAGGGAGCCCTAGCTGACAGATATAAACAGGAGATTCAGAGATTCTCCTGGTTTGAGGGACAGCCTCTGAACTGGATGGTCAGAGCCCACATTCTTAGCACATGTAAATAAAAGATGACTTGGTAACAAGATACCAGCCCCTGTGCAGTGATTTCACCTCCAAACCAACAGAAAAATGCGTCCCAGGAGTGTTCAGCCTGGGGCTTCCTTCTTATCCAGTAGAATCTTGGATAGGGTTGTGTGGGCGGGCATGTGGGAGAAACAGAGCATTTGCTCACTGCCACCCGATAAGAGATAGAGAGTGAGAGTGAGGATGGGAGTTAGTGAGTGTGAGGGAGGGAGTGAGTGAATGTGAGAATGGAGTCAGTGAGTGAGGGAAGGAGGGAGACAGTGTGAGGATGGGAGTGAATGTGAGGGAGGGAGAGACTGACTGAAGAGGATAGGTTGAAGAAGTTGGGACTGATTTCATTGGAGCAAAGAAGTCTGAGAACAGATTCATGAGTGGGCTGGACAGAATAGATAGGGAGAAGCCATTCTTGCTTGTTAGAGAAAAAACATGATTAAATAGATTTAAATTCACAAGCAAATGAAGCAAAGGTGATGTGAGAAAAAACACTTTCACTCCAAGTGTAGTTAGGCTGTGGAATGCACCAGCTAGAAATATGGGGGAGGCAGGTTCAATTGGGGCATTTAAGAGAGGCAGACGGTGATTATTTTAGTCGTTACAATGCACAGGATATTAGGAAAAGGCAGGAGATTGATTGGTGTGGCATGATGGGCTGAATAGCTTTCTGAACCATAGCAATTCTGAGAGTCTGTAATTCTGAGAATGAAAGTGAGTAGGGTGAGAGAGAAAGCAATTATGAGAGTGCGTGTGAGAGCAAAGGGCATGTTAGATTCCTTAAATAAGGGGAACAAACTGCTCACAATATTCCAGCTGTGGTCTGACTAGTGCCTTTAACAGTTTAATAAAGACCAACATTCCATTTGCTTCCCTAATTACCTGTTGACCTTGAATGTTTGTGATTCAAGGATGAGGGCTGCCAAATCCTTCTGTTCTGTTGCTTTCTGCAGTCTTTCCCCATTTAAATAATATTCATCTCCTCTGTTCCTGCCAAAATTCATAAGCTCACATTTTCCTACATTATATTATATCCGCCATGTCTTTTCCCATTCCCCTAATCTGCCTGTATCCCTCTGCAGACTCTTTGCATTACCTTCAGCACATGTCTTCCCACCTATTATTGTCATTCACTAACTTGGTGACACTTTCCTCATCCAAGTCATTAATATATATTGTAAATAATTGTGGCCCTAGCAATGATCCCCGTGACACTCTACTAGTTACAGAATTCCATCTGAAAATGCCCTCATTATCATAATTTTCTGACTTCTATTAGTTAATATATTCTCTATTTATGTGCTACAGCCAAAACCATGGGCTTTTATCTTTAGAAGTAACCTCACATTTGGTCATTTATAAAGTGCCTTTTGTAGTTGAGAATGTTCAGACTGGCCATGATCTCATTGAATGGTGAACATACTTGTTGGACTGAATATTTGCTTCTATGTGTTCTTATCTCACAATTTTCTTATGAACATGCTTATTTTTAATGTATCTGCAGAAGATTTTACAGTGTTTTTAATGTTTTTGCTATGTTTTATATTCACTTTCCTTGCCAGTATTTGAGGAAGGGTCACTGGACCCGAAACATTAACTCTGTTTTCTCCTCCACAGATGCTGCCAGACCAGCTGAGCTTTTCCAGCGACTTTGTTTTTGTTCCTGATTTACAGCGTCTGCAGTTCTTATGGTTTTTATTTTGATCCTCTTTTTCTGTATTCTACAAACCTCCCAATCCACAGGTTTACTGCTATTTTTGGTAACTTTATAGACCTTTACTTTGAATCTTATACAATCCTGAAATTCATTTTTGCCCACAGTTGACTGACTTTTTGAGGTTATGCACCTTAAGGGAATGTACAGATGCTATAAGTTATTTAAAGATTATCCATTGCCCGTGTACAGTCAATCCTTTTATTATATTATCCAAACCACTTCAGCCAATGAGTGCCTCATGTTTTCATAACGTCTCTGATTCACATTTCACTCCCTTGCTTCAAACTGAACTCCCTCCCCTTCAAACATAATCAACAATTCCATCATATTGTGGGCACTTATCCTGAAAAGTACATTTTTCAACAAGGTTGAAAAGGTTTTCTCACTCCAGAATACATGATCTAAAATAGCCTGACCTCCTGTCAGCACCTCGTTGTACTGCTATGGAAAACCATGCTGAAAATACCCCAGGAACTCATTGTCCGTGTGCTCAATTCACTTCCCCAGTCTCAATGCAGATTGCAGTCCCCCAGGATAACTGTGGTCCCCATGCTACATACTTCTTTCATCTGGTGAAGATCATGTACCCACTCTCACTGCTATTTATTTGTTGGTCTATAAATCAATTCCAACCAATGACTGCTGCCTGCTGCTGTTTCTTAATTCCATGCAAAGGAGATTCAACACATTGCTTTCCTATCTGAGATCCTCCCTGACCAATGGACTGAGTCCACCCCTTACGATCAGAGCCTGATCCCCTTTTCCTTACTTGTTGTCCCTAAACATTGAATATCCCTTTGTTTCAGGTTTGTAACAGTAAGGGGAACTGTCACTGTGAATTGGGATGGGCTCCTCCACACTGTGATGTTGAAGGCATAGGTGGCAGTATTGACAGTGGGCCCATGATGTATCCGCTACCAGGTAATCATTTCGGTTCCTGTGCTCTTTCTTGTCCGCACTTTTTTCCTGTGTCTTTCTTTACTTTTGAACAACACATCTCTTCCAACTGAACAGAATGGGAAGGCAACCAACCTGGTAGTGTAAGGGAGTAGTGAGCCACATGGAAACTGTATGGGGAAGAGAGAGAGGGCTGTGGGAGTGAGCAGTGTGGGTGGTAACTGATGTAGAGTGGGGACAGAAAAAAGAGTGTGAGCAAATGACTGAGAGAAGGAGACATTGGGTGAAGGTGAGAGAAATCACCAGGGGAGGAAACAGGAGATATTATTTCAAAACAGCAGAGAGCTGTAGCTTGGAGGTTAGGGAAAACATACAGGGCTGTATTCTTCAGGGTTTACAGTACAAGGCTGTATTGTTCAGGGTTTAGGGACAGCATACAGGGCTGTACTAGTAATCCAGAGACCCAGACAATGTTCTAGGGACCTGGGTTTGAATCCTGCCACGACAGAAGGTGGAATTTGAATTCAAAAATATTATTAATCCATTGTCAATTCTTGAGGAAAACACACCTGATTCACTCATGTCTTTTATGGAAGGGAGCTGCCATCCTTACCTAGTCTGGCCTACATGTGACTCTAGAAGCACAGCAATGTAGCTAACTCTTTCAGAGAGTGAGAACATAGATGGGAATGTTTTTAGTTAGTTATTGCAGCGATGAAAATTAAGAGAGTTGCATGATTTAGAAAATGATGAAGTCCGTTGTGGCCATCTGGGAAAGAAGAAGTATCAAGTGTTTGAGAGATAGTAGGAACTGCAGATGCTGGAGAATCTGCGATAGATGTAGAGCTGGATGAACGCAGCAGGCCAAGCAGCATCAGAGGAGCAGGAAGGCTGACGTTTCGGGCCTAGACCTTCTTCAGAAATGGGGGATGGGGCTTCTGAAATAAACAGGGAGAGAGGGGGAGATGGATAGAAAATGGATAGAGAATGTAGGTTGAGAGGATACAGACAGGTCAAAGAGGCGGAGATGGAGCCAGTAAAGATGAGTGCAGGTGGGGAGGTAGGGAGGAGATAGGTAATTCCAGGGAGGATAGACAGGTCAAGGGGGCGGGATGAGGCTGGTAGGTAGGTGATGGGGATGCGGCTTGAGGTGGGAGGAGGGGATAGGTGGGAGGAAGGACAGGTTAGGTAGGCGGGGTCAGGCTGGGTTGGTTTTGAGATGCAGTGGAGAGAAGGGAGATTCTGAAGCTTCTGAAGTCCACATTGATACCATTGGGCTGCAGGGTTCCCAAGCAGAATGAGAGGTGCTGTTCCTGCAGCCTTCGGGTGGCAGCATTGTGGCACAGCAGGAGGCCCAGGATGGACATGTCATCTGAGGAACGGGAGGGGGAGTTGAAATGGTTCGCGACTGGGAGGTGCAGTTGTTTAGTGTGAACCTCCTTCCCTAAAGGACATTAGGGAATAGTTAGCATAGGAGCCTAATGTACAGCAGTAGAAATTGAGTCAGCATTGTAGAAATTCACCAAGGCTCTTTTGATAGCACCTTCCAACTCTGGAAGGTCAAAGGCAGCAGATACATGGGAACACCACCATCTGCAGCTTTCTCTCTAAGTCACACATCAAATCCAAAGACATTCAAGTTCTATAAGATTCTAGTCAGAGCATTCCAAAGTCATACAACTCACTGAGAAAAACAACCCTTCCTCATCTCTGTCCTAAAAGGATGACGCCCCCTCTTTAAACATTGCTTCATCGTTCTGAACATCTTTCCCACATCTTCCTTGTCCAGGCCCTTCAGAATCTTATACACTTAAATCTACTCACCCATCACTCTTCTAAATGCCATAAGAACATAAGACATAGTCGTGGAAGTAAGGCCATTCGGCCCATTGTGTACACTCGCCATTTAACCATGGCTGATGGGCATTTCAACTCCACTTCCCTGCATTCTCCCCATAGCCCTTGATTCCTTGTTAGATCAAGAATTATCAATCTCTGCCTTGAAGACATTTAATGTCCTGGCCTCCACTGCACTCCGTGGCAATGAACTCCACAGGCCCATCACTCTCTGGCTGAAGAAATGTCTCCTCATTTCCACTCTAAATTTACCCCTTCTAATTCTAAGGCTGTACCCACAGGTCCTAGTCTCCCCGCCTAACGGAAACAATTTCCCAGCATCCACCCTTTCTCAGCCATGCATTATCTTGTAAATTTCTATTAGATCTCCCCTCAACCTTCTAAACTCTAATGAATACAGTCCCAGGATCCTTAGCCGTTCATCATACATTAAACCTACCATTCCAGGGATCATCCGTGTGAATCTCTGCTGGACACGCTCCAGGACTAGTATGTCCTTCCTGAGGTGTGGGGCCCAAAATTGGACACAGTATTCTAAATGGGGCCTAACTAGAGCCTTATAAAGCCTCAGAAGCACATCGCTGCTTTTATATTCCAACCCTCTTGAGATAAACGACAACATTACATTTGCTTTCTTAATTACGGACTCTACCTGCAAGATAACCTTTAGAGAATCCTGGCCCAACAGTCCCAGATCCCTTTGTACTTCTGCTTTGCGAATTTTGTCCAGTGGAAAATGCCAGTGGAAGCAAGCCCATCCCATGCAGTCTTCTCAAGTAAAACAACCCACTCTCAGTCATCAATGCAGTAAGCACCCTTCAACTTGCCTCCAACACATTTACATTTAAGTAGTAGACCAAAATTGCACACAGTATTTGAGATGTGATCTTACTAATACAGTGTATAAATAAAACCTACATTACATCTTCACGTACGTGTTGCCTGTGAAATTCACGATCATGCCTTCACTCCCGTCATTGCAGTCAATGATGTTAATTGTAAAATGTCGAGGCCTTAGCACAGACCGCTGTAGGATTTGTCATGCGGCGAGAAGTGGGGGGTTTGATGTGGTGGTGGTTGGAGATTGAACTCCTCTGATAATTAAATCAAACCCCATGTAGCATAGCTACAAATTGAGGGGTGATAGATTTAAGACAGATGTCAGAGGCAGGTTCTTTACTCAGAGAGTGGTAAGGGCGTGGAACGCCCTGCCTGCCAATGTAGTTAACTCAGCCACATTAGGGGCATTTAAACAGTCCTTGGATAAGCATATGGATGATGATGGGATAGTGTAGGGGGAGGGGCTTAGATTAGTTCACAAGTCAGTGCAACATCGAGGGCCGAAGGGCCTGTTCTGCACTGTATTGTTCTATGTTCTATGTTCTTTGTCCCCAATCTGTTAAGATGGAAGTAGAGGTTCTCTTCTACAGCTAAATCCAAAACACCCAGAGAAGCTCGCCTTGATCCTCGTAATCTATTAAAAGAGTGGTTAAAAGTAAGAAAATCACTGACTTCCACTTTATAAGGAACAAGTAACAACTTATTTATTTCACCCTAACAATGAACAAACTAACAGAATTACTAACAAACCAAATAATTCCCACCTAAATACTAACTATTGCCGAAGTTAACACAATCTATCAGAATGCTATTCAAATAAGCACAAGTATCACCTATATAAACCCAAATTAAAACTCACCACACAGAATTTGTTTTTTGGTACGGTCTGTCTTCTGTGATCTCATGCCACAAATGCCTTTCTTCTGCTGATTCTGCTGTCAGAGGTGTTTTCTCTGTAATTTCTTCTGTGAGGACTCTGAGGTAGAAATGCTTTTTGATGGTGCTTTTTTACAGAGCTTAATGATTTTGTGCGAGAGCTAGGTTTATTTCTCAGATGTTGGTTCGCTCTGACCCTGATTTTCAAAAACCCTCTCCTTGTTTACCTTGGATGACATATCAATTTTCTTACAATAGCATTGGTCTGAGGTTGTCAAAACAAGTGCTCCTGAGATGCTGCTTGGCCTGCTGTGTTCATCCAGCCTCACATTTTATTATCTTGGAATTCTCCAGCATCTGCAGTTCCCATTATCTCAGATTTATATTCAATTGGCTTTCACACTTGTTACCAAAACATCAAAACAAGCATGAGGTTTCCACTCACAAAGCCAATTGATGCACGTTTCAATTTTTAGAACTGTCTGTATGATTTTCCAGCTGCTTACAAACACTTCTTCCATGTAAAACTCCAAGCTTAGAAATGTACTTTACTTCTTAAAGGGACCACACACTCTACACAACTTCATAACACCTCGCCTCTTAAGAAAACTGAATGAACCATTATTGTGCAAAGATGGCTTCTTTTTTAACATCTTAACACCATTGTCATGAGACGCGTAGGTCAGTGATGTAAAGTTTCATACTATCATATAACATATTATATAACATTGGACTATACCAGTTCTACCTTTCTGTTTCTTTATTCATGCACAGATTGAAGGCATCACCGGCTAGGCAGCATTTATTGTCCATCCCTAATTGCCCAGAAGGCAGTTAAGAGTCAACTACATTGCTGTGGGTCTGGCGTTACATGTAGGCCAGACCAGGTGAGGATAACAGTTTCCTTCCCTCGAGGACATTAGTGAAGCAGATGTGCTTTGTCAACAATCGACAATAGATTCACGGTCATCATTAGACTCTTAATTCCAATACTTATTGAACTCAAATTCCTCCATTTGCCACGGCAGGATTCAAACCTGGGACCCCAGAATGTTAGCTGGGTCTCTGGATTAACAATGAGGCAATAATACCACTAGGCCATTGCCTCCCATACCTTATCTACACATTTTCTTTTAAACCCACGATAACCGCATCTGCTATAACATTTTTACAACCTGCAACATGTGCAATCTGTAAATTAAAAGCCTGTAACATAAGCCTTCAAAAAATAGTCTTGTATTCTCATCCTTAAATCTTTCCAAAAAGATGAGAAGGTTGTAGTCTGTACACATAACAGTCTCTGAAGCATTGATTGCAATATAAACAGTAAAATGTTAGGAGGCCGGTGCCATACTCAATAACTGTCTCTGAGTGATGGAGTATTTTCTATCGTCTTGAATTTCTTTGAAAAATAACCGGTCATCCTCAGTTCCAACCCCTAATCACTGGTGTCTACAGTGACTTTAAAGAGTTTTGAGAAATTTGGTGTGGCTAAAACTGGCACGGTTGTTAAATGGCTTTTTCATTCTCAAATGCTTCCTAGCATTGTTCTATTCACCAAAATCTTATGTTCTTCTTTTGCAAATCCACCAGCAGTACCACCATGGCACAAACTTCTGGGTGAATCTACTCAGCCCCAGAAATTGAAGCACCTCTTTCTTAAAGCATGGCCTTGGAAATTCCTCGATGGCCGTTGTCTTCACATTGCTCAGGTCATCCTTCCATGTCCAATGTTGTGTCCCAAGGACATCATTTCTGTCTTCACAAATTCAGTTTTTGCTAAATGTATAACCATTTTTGCCTCACATAGTCTTTCAAAGAACACTGCCAAATGCACCATGTGTTATAGAACATAGAACATAGAAAAGTACAGCACAGTACAGGCCCTTCAGCCCATGATGTTGTGCCGTGGAATAATCCTAATCCAAAAATAAAATAACCTAACCTACATTCCCCTCAATTCACTGCTGTCCATGTACATGTCCAGCAGTCGCTTAAATGTCACTGATGACTCCGTTTCCATGACTACCACAGGTAAACTATTCCATGCGCTCACAACTCTCTGGGTGAAGAACCTCCCTCTGACGTCTCCTCTATACCTTCCTCCTAACACCTTAAAACTATGACCCCTCGTAGCAGTCAATCCTGCCCTGGGGAAAAGTCTCTGGCTATCGACTCTATTCATGCCTCTTTCCATGAATGACTAAAGATCACCATGTCATCCATATAGACAGCACAAGCAGCCAATCCTACCACAACTCTGTTCATTAGTCTTTGAAATAAGGCTGGCATGTTCTTCATTCCAAAGAGCATTACTTTAAATTGATATAACCCATTGGGGATTACAAACGCAGAAACTTCTTGTACTGTCTCTGAAAAAGTTACTTCAAAGAACAAAGAAAATTACAGCACAGTAACAGGCCCTTCGGCCCTCCAAGCCTGCACTGATCGAGATCCTCTGTCTAAGCCAATAACTTCCAATAACTTTATGATATAAGTGGCTTGTCCAACTTTTCCCACACAGTCCTCCAGCCTTGGAATTGGGTATGAGTCTGATTTCGTTATTGAGATGATCTTCCGAGAATCCATGGAGAAGCGTTGAGTACTATCAATACGATTGATGAACTCCACTCACTTTAACTCAGCTCCATGATGTTCTCTTGGAGTATCGCTTCTACTTATTTCTGCACCTGTGCGGCTTTGAGAGAATTAAGCCTGTAAGAGTATTGTTTTATTGGAACAGCATTCTCTACTTCAACTTCACATATTATATTAGTCCTCCCCATTCTATTCCTACATTTTTCTGTAACAAGTCTTTCATTCAGTTCTCTGTTCCTGAGACAGTTAGCTCACTATCTGATCACATTCTCCAAGGATTTCCTAATTATTTAATTTTATACATTTTGAGACATGCAAATCATCTGGATTTGATTCCTCACTCCAAGAAGCAGTAACTAGTACCTGTTCCTCCGGTTCCCTTTCCCTGTCGTAGTAAGGTTTCAGTATATTCACATTACAGACTCAATAAAGTTTTTTTTTCTTCTCTGGCATCTTTACCAGATAATTTACTTGACTCAACTTCTTCTCAATCTGATAGGGATTACTAAACCTTGCTTTGAAGAAATCTGCTACCACTGGTAACAACACCACTGCATTATCCCAACGGGCAAAAGGTCAGAATTTTGGATTTCTTATCTGTTCTTGCTTCATAGATGCTGTGCTCCTTTTAGATGTTGTCTAGCTAATTCACTGACTCTGGTTAATCTTCCTCTCACCTCAGATACATAGTACAATGGTGAGTTTTGGACCAATCAACTTTTGCTTAACTCATTTTATAGGCCTTCTTACTTCATGTCCAAATTTCAACTCAAATGTAATAAATTGAATTGATTTATTTGGGGTATTTGTCATGGCAAATATTATAAATGGGACATCTTTATTCTAATCGTTTGATGAACACTGGCAACAAGCTCTCAGCATGGTCTTTAGGTCTGATGCTACCTTTCCAATGCTGCCTGGGATTCAGGATAATATATACTTGATTTAAAGTGTTTGATGCCTAAACCTTTGGCTTTATGGAGGGCACTTGCACAATCAATCGTAACCCATGTGAAAGATTCTTCAAATGTGGGAATTGGCATCAAAAGCACTGGTTTTATTACTGCCACAGATAGCAAAGTGTAGAGCTGAATGAACGCAGCAGGCCAAGCAGCATCTTAGGAGCACAAAATCTGACGTTTCGGGCCTAGAACCTTCATCAGAAAAGGGGGAGGGGGCGAGGGTTCTGAAATAAATAGGGAGGGAGGGGGAGGCAGATCGAAGATGGACAGAGGAGAAGATAGGTGGAAGGAGACAGACAAGTTAAAGGGGCAGGGATGGAGCCAGTAGAGGTGAGCGTAGGTGGGGAGGTAGGGAGGGAATAGTCCACCTCCCCCCTCTCCCTGTTTATTTCAGAACCCTCTTCCCATTCCCCTTTTCTAATGAAGGGTCTAGGCCCGAAACATCAGCTTTTGTGCTCCTAATATTCTGCTTGGCCTGTTGTATTCATCCAGCTCCACACTTTGTTATCTTGGATTCTCCAGCATCTGCAGTTCCCATTATCTCTCATACATTTGAGCAAGAGATTCTGGAATGTGCTTTACTTTATTATTTTACATTTAAGAATAACCAATTGGCTAAACTAATTAGTGCTTCAAAGAAATTTGTTTTTTACATGAAGTGAATTTGAGTTGTATTGTTTAGGATATTTATCACAATAAATATTTATCCTCTGAAACTGTTAACAGGCTACATTAACAAATCTTTACAATTCCATTGGAAAAGGTTGTCAGATAACATACAGTATAAGATGGGGAAACTTTGCCAGGAAGACCAGAGGAGTTGTCAATTATTGAGCTGGAGAAAGCCTGTAGAAAGCTACAGCACAGACAAATTCAGGAGTCCTTGTTCATGAATCATAAAAACTAACATCCAAGCTCACTGCGCAATGTTGAAGCCAAAAAGAGTGTGAACCTTTTTTGGTTCCTCATTGAGGGATTTCAGAGCACAATGACCTGAGGAAAACGGTCTCCTATGTTATCACACAGTGGGGGCATGTAGAGATCAGACAGCCAGCATTTCTCCTAAACTTAAAGAAGTAAAAATGAAGTTTATAAGACTCCCTGGCAAGGCCCTGCTGACTCTGAGGTACTGAAAAATTGCTTCCTACTCAAGTTCTGTTTAATTCAGAGCAATACCCTAAGAAGGGAGCCCAATTCTCTTCATTGTTGGGAACTGCACCTCTTCCTTGAGTATAGGAGTTAGGAAGTCATGTTTCAATTGGACTGGAGATTGGTTAGGCCACTTTCAGAATACTGCGCGCAATTCTGGTCTCCCTGCTACAGAAAGGATGTGTGAAACTTGAAAGAGTTCAGAAGAAATTTACAAGTATGTTGCCAGGGTTAGAGGTTTTTAGCTATAGCGAATGGCTGAATAGGTGGGGCTGTTTTCCTGGGCTGACGGTTGACCTTACGGAAGGTTTATAAAATCAGAAGGGACATGGATAGGGTAAATAGGCAAGGTCTTTCCCTGGGGTGGGGGAGTCCAAAACTAGAAGGCGCACATTTATGGTGAGAGGGGAAAGATTTAAAAGGGATCTACGGGACAACTTTTTCAGTTGCTGCCAGAGGAGGCGGTGAAGGCTGCTATAATTACAACATTGAAAAGGTGTTGAACAATACTAGTTTGAAGGGTTAATGGCCAAATGCTGGCAAATGTGACAGGATTCATTCAGGATATCCAATCGGCATTGACAAATTGGACTAAAGGGTTTGTTTCTGTGCTGAAAAGCTCTATGACTCCATGCCCTGGAACTAAGATAACTGACCTCCAACAACCAAAACCATTTTCCTCTGTGTCAGGTATGACACCATCCAGCAGAGAGTTTGTCCCCTGATACCCAATCATTCTGGCTTTGCAAGGGCTCCGTGATGCTATAGTCTGTCATACGTAGCTGTGATGTCAAGGGCTGTCATACTCACCTCACTTCTGGAATTCAGCTCTTATCTCCATGTTTGTACCAAGGCTGTAATGAGGTCAGGAGCTGAGTGGTCCTGGCAGAACCCAAACTGGGTGTAATTGAGCAGGTTATTGCTGAGCAAGTGCTATCAGGTGCTGCCTGATAGCACTGTTGATTAAAGCTTCCATCACTTTTCTTTCATTCATTCGCGGGACGAAGGTGTCACTGGCTAGACAACATTTAGTGCCTGACCCTAATTGTCCAGAGGCCAGTTGAGAGTCAACCACATTGCTGTGGGTCTGGAGTCACATGTAGGCCAGACCAGGTAAGGATGGCAGTTTCCTTCCCTGAAGGAATTTAGCGAGCTAGATGGGTTTTTCTGACAATCGGCAATGGATTCACAGTCATCATTAGGTTCTTTATTCCAGAGATTTATTGAATTCAAATTCCACAACCTGCCATGGCAGATTTGAACCTGGGTCCCCAAAGCATTATCTGGGTCTCTCGGTTAACAGCCCAGCAATAATACCACTAGGCCAACACCTCCCCAATACTGATGATAGAGAGGAGACTGATGGGACGGTAATTGGCCAGGGTGGATTTGTCCTGCTTTTTGTGCATAGGACATACTTGGACAATTTTCCACATTGTCGAGTAGATCCCTGTGTGAGAACTGTTCTGAACAGCTTAGTGAGGGAGCAGCAAGTTCTGGAGCACAAGTCTTCTGTATTACTGCCAGAATGTTTTCAAGCCCATGTCCTTCGCAATATAGTGTCTCCAACTGTTTCTTGATATCATGCAGAGTGATTCAAATTGGCTGTAGACTGGTGTCTCGAATGCTGGGAACCACTGGAGCAGGACGAGATGGATCATTCCCTTAGCAATTGTGGCTGAAGATAGCTGTGAGTGTTTCAGGCTTAGCTTTTGCACTGATGTTCTGGGCTCTTCTATCATCAAGAATGGGGACACTCGTAGAGCCTCGTCCACCAGTGAGTTGTTGAATTGTCTGCCACCATTCATGGCTGGATGTGGCAGGACTGCAGAGCTTCGATCTGACCTGTTGGGGGTTGAACTGCTCTACCATGTCTGTAGGTTCTTGCTTGTACTCTTTGGCACACGAGCAGTCCTGTGATTAACACTGCCAGACACTGTAGAATTCTAATGTGTTCTTAGAGGTACTGATAGAGGGAAGTACTCTTACTTCAATCTGAACCACAATCTCAAACCCAGAGTGTCTCACAGTATGGATCAGAATCCCACATGTGTCAAAATTGATTCTGTTTGTTCCCGTCTACAGTTGCGACACCAGAGACAACAAATGCAAGAGGCATTCAGACAAGTACTTCAATACATTCAAGTGAGTAATCTCCCCAATAAGCCATTCAAATTTACTAAACATTCCATAATCAATATTTATTCACAATCTCTCTCCATTCCAAATAAGCATATTGGTTATAAAATGATTCATTTCAAATGCTCACCCAAAATGCTCACTCGCACATTGTTGTACAGTGTGACTATCACTGTCACTAACTAAAACCTGTGAGACACAATATAATTATCATTCCTTGACATTCAATTATATTACCATCACTGATTTGACTACTATCAATATCCTTTTGGTGAACATGGACCAAAAATCAGCTGGACTCACCAGATAAACACAGTGGGTTGAAACATAGGTCAGAGGCTAAGAACCATGCGGCGAGTAACTCAATACTGCATAGGAAACGGCCCTTGGCTCTCCAAGCAAAGTCACCTCCTGACTCCCCAGTCCCTGTTCATCATCTCTAAAGCACTAGTCAGGAGTGAGATGGAACATTCTCCACATGCCTGGATGGGTGCAACCTTGTGCACAAATGTTGTGCATTCATCAGTGAACATCAGCTTTTGTGCTCCTGAGATGCTGCTTGGCCTGCTGTGTTCATCCACCCTCACATTTTATTATCTTGGATTCTCCAGCATCTGCAGTTCCCATTATCACTGATACCATCTTCCTATGTGTCAGCTCTGACTCCAATCAGCAGAGAGATTCCCTTGGATGAAGAGTTTTTGCTCAAATCGTTAACTTTCCTGACCTCGGATGCTGTCTTACATGTTGTGCTCTTCCAGCCTCACATTTTGGACTCTGGCTTCAGGCATCTGTGTCCTTCTTGTCACCTTACCCTCAGATACCATTTATTTCGGGTTTGCTAGGGCTAGTTGATGCTGCACTCTGTCAAATGTGAACTTGATGTCAAGGGCTGTTACTCACACCTCACCTCTGGAATTCTGCTCTTTTCATCATGTTTGGAATATGGCTGCAATGAGATCACTTTACAGGTGATTGAGAATAGAAAAGTGGGATGGTAACTGGCCGGGTTGGATTTGTCCTGCTTTTTCTGTCCAGGACATACTTGGGCAATTCCTCAGTTTGTTAGGTAGATACCAGTGTTGTAACTGTACTGGAGCAGCTTGGATAGGAGAGCAGCAAGTTCTGGAGCACAAGTCATCAGTACTATTGCCAGAATGTTGTCAGAGCCAATACATTTTGCTGTATCCAGTAGCTCCAACTGTTTCTTGATTTCACACTGAGTGATTGAATTTGGCTGTAGATTAGTATCTGTCATGCTGGGGGACAATGGAGAAAGCCAAGATGGATCATTCAGTTGGCAGTTCTGGCTGACGACTACAGTGAATTCATCAGGTTTATCTTTTGCACTGGTGTGCTGGGCTCTTCCATCACTGAGATGGGAATATTTGTGAGGCCTCCTTATCCACTCAGTTGTTGAATAATCCCCCACCATTTAAAACTAGATATGGTAGGATTGCAGAGCTTCGATCTAATCCATTGGCTGTGGAATTTGTGATCTATCTCAATAGGTTTTTGTTTTACTGTTTGGCACACGAGCAGTCCTGTGACTAACATTGCCAGACACTGCTGAATTTTAATGGGTTCTCAGAAGTAGTGACGGAGACAGAAACTCTTATTTCAATCTCAACCTGAATCTCACACCCAGAGTGTCTCGGTATATGGAGCAGAATGCCACATTTATCGACATTGATTCTGTTTGTTCTTTTCCACAGCTATGCCACCAGAGACAACAGATACAGTGATTCCAAGAGAAGTTGACACAAGTACTTCAATATATTCAAGTGAGTAATCTCCCCAATAAACCTTCCAAATTTACTAAACATTCCATAATCAATATTTATTCACAATCTTTATCCATTCCAAATAAACAGATTGGCTACAGAATGATACATTCCAAATGCTCAACCCTGTCAGTGGCACATTGTTATACACTGTGACTGTCACTGGCATTAACTAAAAACTATCACGAGTGAGATGGAACATTGTCCACATGCCTGGATGGGTGCAACCTTGTGAACAAATGTTGTGCAGTCATTAGTGAACATCACCCCTTCTGACATTACAATGGAGTGAAGGTAATCAATAAAGCAGCTGCAGATGGTTGGGCCTAGGACACTACCGTGAGAACCTCCTGCAGAGATCCGGGTAGACAGGGTAATGAAGAAGGCGTTTGATATACTTTCTGGTTAGTGCATTGAGTTGAGCAGTTGGGACGTCATGTTGCATTTTACAGCTTACAGCACATTGGTTAGATCACTATCAGAATACTGCGTGCAATTGTGATCTCTCTGGTATTGGAAGGATGTTGTGAAACTAAATGGGTTCAGACAAAATTGGCAAGGATGTTGCCGGGGTTGGAGGGAGAAGTTGAATAGGTTTTGATGAAAAGCAAACCTGCTGGAAAAACTCAGCAGGCCTTTCAGCTATGTGAAGGAATAAACAAAGTTAATGTTTCAGATCTGGTGAGCCTTCCTCAGAACTTCCTCCAGTTCTGAGGAAGGGTCACCGGACCTGAAACATTAACTATGTTGTTTTCCCTTCACAGATGCTGCCAGTCCTGCTGAGCTTTTCCAGAAACTTTGTTTTTGTTCCTGATTTACAGCATCCGCAGTTTATTTGTTTTTTTTATTCTGAATAGATCATCATAGTATCCCTACAGTGTGGAAAAAGGCGCTTTGCCCCAACAGGGCTAATGGTAAGATTCTTGGTAGTGTAGATGAGCAGAGAGATCTTGGTGTCCATGTACACAGATCCTTGAAAGTTGCCACCCAGGTTGACAGGGCTGTTAAGAAGGCATACAGTGTTTTAGCTTTTATTAATAGAGGGATCGAGTTCCGGAACCAAGAGGTTATGGTGAAGCTGTACAAAACTCTGGTGCGGCCGCACTTGGAGTATTGCGTACATTTCTCGTCACCGCATTATAAGAAGGATGTGGAAGCTTTGGAAAGGGTGCAGAGGAGATTTACTAGGATGTTGCCTGGTATGGAGGGAAGGGCTTACGAGGAAAGGCTTGAGGGACTTGAGGCTGTTTTCGTTAGAGAGAAGAAGGTTGAGAGGTGACTTAATCGAAACATATAAAATAATCAGAGGGTTAGATAGGGTGGATAGGGGGAGCCTTTTTCCTAGGATGGTGACGGCGAGCATGAGGGGGCATAGCTTTAAATTGAGGGGTGAAAGATATAGAACAGATGTCAGAGGTAGTTTCTTTACTCAGAGAGTAGTAAGGGAATGGAATGCTTTGCCTGCAACGGTTGTAGATTCGCCAACTTTAGGTACATTTAAGTCGTCATTGGACAAGCATATGGACGTACATGGAATAGTGTAGGTTAGATGGGCTTGAGATCGGTACGACAGGTCGGCACAACATCGAGGGCCGAAGGGCCTGTACTGTGCTGTAATGTTCTACGTTCTATAACAGATCCACGCTGACCCTTGGAGCATTCCACTCAGACCCATGACACTGTAAAGCACTTAAATCTACACACTTGCACATCTCCCAACTGGGGGAGTAAACTGGAGCACCCGGAGGAAACCCACGCAGACACGAAGAGAATGTGCAAACTCCACACAGACAGTCGCCTGACGGTAGAATTGAATCCGAGTCATTGGTGGTGTGAGGCTGCAGTGCTAACCAGAGACACCATGCTGCTCAATAGGCTTGGGCTATTTTCCCTGGAGCGTCGCAGGCTGAGGAATGACCTGATAAGGGTTTATAGAAGCATGTGGGGCAAGAATAGGGCGAATAAACAAGGTCTTTACCCAGGGTGGGGAGTCCAAAACTCGAGGTCATAGGTTTAAGCGGGGAAAGATTTGATATATACCTCATGGGCAACTTTCTTGCACGCAGAGGGTGATGCACGCATGGAATGACCTGCCGGAGGAAATGGTGGAGGCTAGAACAATTACAACAGTGAAAAGACATCTAGTTGGATATATTACTAGGAAAGGTTGACAGGGATCTGGACTAAATGCTGGAAAATGGGATGAGATTCATTCAGGATTTCAGGTCAGCGTGGATGAGTTGGACCAAAGGTACGTTTTCCGTGCTGTACATCTCTATGACTCCATGTCCTGGATCTGGAATGACTGACCTCTAACAACCAGAACCATCTTCCTATGTGTCAGCTCTGACTCCAATCAGCAGAGAGATTCCCTTGGATGAAGAGTTTTTGCTCAAATCGTTAACTTTCCTGACCTCGGATGCTGTCTTACATGTTGTGCTCTTCCAGCCTCACATTTTGGACTCTGGCTTCAGGCATCTGTGTCCTTCTTGTCACCTTACCCTCAGATACCATTTATTTCGGGTTTGCTAGGGCTAGTTGATGCTGCACTCTGTCAAATGTGAACTTGATGTCAAGGGCTGTTACTCACACCTCACCTCTGGAATTCTGCTCTTTTCATCATGTTTGGAATATGGCTGCAATGAGATCACTTTACAGGTGATTGAGAATAGAAAAGTGGGATGGTAACTGGCCGGGTTGGATTTGTCCTGCTTTTTCTGTCCAGGACATACTTGGGCAATTCCTCAGTTTGTTAGGTAGATACCAGTGTTGTAACTGTACTGGAGCAGCTTGGATAGGAGAGCAGCAAGTTCCGGAGCACAAGTCATCAGTACTATTGCCAGAATGTTGTCAGAGCCAATACATTTTGCTGTATCCAGTAGCTCCAACTGTTTCTTGATTTCACGTTGAGTGATTGGATTTGGCTGTAGACTAGTATCTGTCATGCTGGGGGACAATAGAGAAGGCCAAGATGGATCATTCAGTTGGCAGTTCTGGCTGACGACTACAGTGAATTCATCAGGCTTATCTTTTGCACCGGTGTGCTGGGCTCTTCCATCACTGAGATGGGAATATTTGTGAGGCCTCCTTATCCACTCAGTTGTTGAATAATCCCCCACCATTTAAAACTAGATATGGCAGGATTGCAGAGCTTCGATCTAATCCATTGGCTGTGGAATTGGTGATCTATCTCAATAGGTTTTTGTTTTACTGTTTGGCACACGAGCAGTCCTGTGACTAACATTGCCAGACACTGCTGAATTTTAATGGCTTCTCAGAGGTAGTGATGGAGAGAGAAACTCTTATTTCAATCTCAACCTGAATCTCACACCCAGAGTGTCTCGGTATATGGAGCAGAATGCCACATTTATCGACATTGATTCTGTTTGTTCTTTTCCACAGCTATGCCACCAGAGACAACAGATACAGTGATTCCAAGAGAAGTTGACACAAGTACTTCAATATATTCAAGTGAGTAATCTCCCCAATAAACCTTTCAAATTTACTGAACATTCCATAATCAATATTTATTCACAATCTTTATCCATTCCAAATAAACATATTGGCTACAGAATGATACATTCCAAATGCTCACCCCTGTCAGTGGCACATTGTTATACACTGTGACTGTCACTGGCATTAACTAAAAACTATCACGAGTGAGATGGAACATTGTCCACATGCCTGGATGGGTGCAACCTTGTATAATCATCAGTGAACATGCCCATTTCTGACATTACAATGGAGGGAAGGTCATCGATGAAGCAGCTGAAGAATGTTTGTCTCAAAGACAATACCCCAAGAAGTTCTTGCAGAGTTCTCGGCAGACAGGGTAATGAAAAGGGTGTTTTATATGCTTGTCCTTCTGGTTAGTGCATTGAGTCAAGCAGTTGGGAGGTTATGTTGCAATGCGACATTGGTGAGGCCACTATCAGAATACTGCATGCAGTTGTGGTCTCTCTGCTATAGGAAGGATGTTGTGTTACTTGAATGAGTTCAGACAGGATTTACAAGGATGTTGCCAGGTTTGGAGGGTTTAAGCTACAGGGAATGGCTGAATATGCTGGACCTATTTTCCCTGGTGCCTTGCAGACTGAGGGATTTGTTGGGATTTATGAAATTATGAAGGTAATAGATAGGGTGAATAGACAAGGTCTTTACTCCTGAGTGCGGGAGTCCAAAAATCGAAAGGCATAGGTTTATGGTGGAAGAGGAAAGATTTAAAATATCCCTAGTGGGCGACTTTTTTTTCAAGCAGGTGGTGGTGTATGCATGGAATGAGCTGCCAGAGGAAATGGTGGAGGCTGGTACATTTACATCAATGAAAAGTCATCTGATGAGAGGGATGTGGGCCAAATGCTCGCAAATGGGAACAGATGCTTTCAGGATGTTGGGTCTGCATGGATGTGTTGGACCAGAGGTTCTGCTTCCGTGCTGTCCATCTCTCTGACTCCATATCCTGGAGCTGAGATGACTGGCATCCAACAACCACAGCCATCTTCCCATGTGTCAGGTATGACTGCACCTACTGGAGAGTTTGCCCCTGATACCCATTGATTCCAGTTTTACCAGTGTTCCTCAATGCCAAACTCGGTCAAATGGAAGCAGAGCCTAGTGGGGAAGACAGTAGAGCAACAATGGCAGGAGTTTAGAACATAGAACATAGAACATAGAACAGTACAGCACAGAACAGGCCCTTCAGCCCACAATGTTGTGCCGACCATTGATCCTCATGGATGCACCCTCAAATTTCTGTGACCATATACATGTCCAGCAGTCTCTTAAATGACCCCAATGACCTTGCTTCCACAACTGCTGCTGGCAACGCATTCCATGCTCTCACAACTCTCTGCGTAAAGAACCTGCCTCTGACATCCCCTCTATACTTTCCACCAACCAGCTTAAAACTATGACCCCTCGTGCTAGCCATTTCTGCCCTGGGAAATAGTCTCTGGCTATCGACTCTATCTATGCCTCTCATTATCTTGTATACCTCAATTAGGTCCCCTCTCCTCCTCCTTTTCTCCAATGAAAAGAGACCGAGCTCAGTCAACCTCTCTTCATAAGATAAGCCCTCCAGTCCAGGCAGCATCCTGGTAAACCTCCTCTGAACCCTCTCCAAAGCATCCACATCTTTCCTATAATAGGGCGCCCAGAACTGGACGCAGTATTCCAAGTGCGGTCTAACCAAAGTTTTATAGAGCTGCAACAAGATCTCACGACTCTTAAACTCAATCCCCCTGTTAATGAAAGCCAAAACACCATATGCTTTCTTAACAACCCTGTCCACTTGGGTGGCCATTTTAAGGGATCTATGTATCTGCACACCAAGATCCCTCTGTTCCTCCACGCTGCCAAGAATCCTATCCTTAATCCTGTACTCAGCTTTCAAATTCGACCTTCCAAAATGCATCACCTCGCATTTATCCAGGTTGAACTCCATCTGCCACCTCTCAGCCCATCTCTGCATCCTGTCAATGTCCTGCTGCAGCCTACAACAGCCCTCTACACTGTCAACGACACCTCCGACCTTTGTGTCGTCTGCAAACTTGCTGACCCATCCTTCAATTCCCTCGTCCAAGTCATTAATAAAAATTACAAACAGTAGAGGCCCAAGGACAGAGCCCTGTGGAACCCCACTCACCACTGACTTCCAGGCAGAATATTTTCCTTCTACTACCACACGCTGTCTTCTGTTGGCCAGCCAATTCTGTATCCAAGCAGCTAAGTTCCCCTGTATCCCATTCCTCCTGACCTTCTGAATGAGCCTTCCATGGGGAACCTTATCAAATGCCTTACTGAAGTCCATATACACCACATCCACAGCTCGACCCTCATCAACCTTACTAGTCACATCCTCAAAAAACTCGATAAGGTTTGTAAGGCATGACCTACCCCTCACAAAGCCGTGTTGACTGTATTTGATCAAGCCATGCTCTTCCAGATGGTCATAAATCTTATCCCTCAGAATCCATTCTAACACCTTGCAGACGACAGACGTGAGACTTACCGGTCTATAATTGCCGGGGATTTCCCTATTTCCTTTCTTGAAGAGAGGAATTACATTTGCCTCTCTCCAGTCCTCAGGTACGACTCCAGTGGAGAGCGAGGATGCAAAGATCTTCGCAAGTGGCGAAGCAATTGCATTTCTCGCTTCCCAAAGCAGCCGAGGACAAATCTGATCCGGGCCTGGCGACTTGTCAATCTTAATGTTTGACAAAATTTTCAGTACATCAGCTTCCTCTATCTCTATCCATTCCAGCATGCACACCTGCTCTTCAAAGGTTTCATTCACTACACAGTTCGATTCTTTCGTAAAGACAGAAGCAAAAAACTCATTTAGGGCTTCCCCTACCTCCTCAGGCTCCACACACAAGTTCCCTATGCTATCCCTGATCGGCCCTACTCTTTCTTTGACCATTCTCTTATTCCTCACGTAAGTGTAAAATGCCTTTGTGTTTTCCCGGATTCCTTCTGCCAAGCCTTTCTCGTGCCCCCTCCTGGCTCTCCTCAGACCATTTTTGAGCTCCTTCCTTGCCTGCATGTAATCCTCTCTAGCTGAACTTGACCCTAGCTTCCTCCACCTTATGTAAGCTACCTTCTTCCTTTTCACTAGAAGCTCCACCGCTCTCGTCATCCAAGGTTCCTTTATCTTACCCCTTCTTGCCTGTCTCAGAGGGACATATTTACTCATCACTCCCAACAACTGTTCCTTAAACCATCTCCACATGTCTATAGTTCCCTTACCATGGAACAACTGCTCCCAGTCCATGCTTCCTAACTCGTGTCTAATCGCATCATAGTTTCCTCTTCCCCAATTAAATATCCTCCCATTCTGCCTAATCCTCTCCTTCTCCATAGCTATGTAGAATGAGAGAGTGTTATGGTCACTATCACCAAAATGCTCTCCCACCACAAGATCTGATACCTGCCCCGGCTCGTTTCCGAGCACCAAGTCTAGAATGGCCTCTCCCCTCGTCGGCCTGTCAACGTACTGCGTTAGGAAACCCTCCTGAACACACCTTACAAAAACAGCTCCATTCAAATCTTCTGCTCGAAGGAGGTTCCAATCAATATTAGGAAAGTTAAAGTCACCCATTACAACAACCCTACTGCGTCCACACTTTTCCAAAATCTGTCGACCTATGCTTTCTACAATCTCCCTGCTGCTATTGGGGGGCCTGTAGTAAACCCCTAACGAGGTGACTACTCCCTTGCTGTTCCTAATTTCCACCCATACTGACTCAGTCGGCAGATCTTCCTCGACAATGGAAGCTTCTGTAGCTGTGATACCCTCTCTGATTAGTAGTGCTACATCCCCTCCTCTTTTTCCCCCCTCCCTATTCTTTTTAAATGTTCTAAACCCTGGAACATCCAGCAACCATTCCTGCCCATGAGAAACCCATGTCTCTGTTATGGCCACAACATCATAGCACCAGGTACTGATCCATGCTCTAAGTTCATCACTTTTATTCCTGATACTCCTTGCATTAAAGCAAACACACTTTAACCGATCCCTTGGTTCCTTCCCAGGAAAATCCTTCCCACTAGCTGGTCTACCTCTTGCTACTGCCTCACCTGCATCAACGCTCACCTCTGGTATACAGCTCAGGTTCCCACCCCCCTGCCATACTAGTTTAAACCCTCTCGAACTACTCGAGCAAACCTTCCACCCAGGACATTGGTCCCCTTCCAGTTCAGATGCAACCCGTCCTTCTTGTACAGGTCCCACCTTCCCCAGAAGGCATCCCAATTATCAACATATCTGAAGCCCTCCCTCCTACACCAGCTGCGTAGCCACGTGTTCAGCTGCGCCCGCTCCCTGTTCCTCACCTCGCTATCTCGTGGCACCGGTAGTAAACCAGAGAACACTACTCTGTTCGTCCTGCTCTGCAGCTTCCATCCTAACTCCCTGAAATCACTTTTTATATCCTCAACCCTATTTCTGGCTATATCATTTGTGCCAATATGTAACACGATTTCTGGCTGTTCACCCTCCCCTTTCAGAACTTTATACACCCGATCGGAGACGTCCCGGACCCTGGCACCAGGGAGGCAACATACCTTCCGGGAATCCCGATCTTGCCCACAAAATCTCCTGTCGATTCCCCTAACTATCGAGTCCCCTACCACGAGTACTTTTCTATTCTGCCCCCTTCCCTTCTTTGCCACAGTGTCAGGCTCAGTGCCAGAGAACTGACTACTATGGCTTTCCTCTGGTAGGTCAAACCCCCCAGCAGTATCCAAAACGGTATACTTATTGCTGAGGGGAATGCCCACAGGGGATCTCTGCACTGTCTGTCTGTCCCCTTTCCTCCCCCTAACTGTAACCCATCTAGCCTTGTCCTGAGCCTTAGGAGTGACCAACTCCCGATAACTCCTCTCAATTACCCCCTCTGCCTCCCGAATGATCCGTAGTTCATCCAGCTCCAGCTCCATTTCCCTCACACGGTTTTGAAGGAGCTGTAGCTGGGTGCACTTCCCGCAGATGTAGCCAGCGGAGACGTGTGCCATGTCTCCCAACTGCCACATTTTGCAGTTTCTGGGTGTAATTGAGGACACAGTACAGAGGTTCATCCCAAAGAAAAGAAAGATTATCCAGGGTGGGATTAGACAGCCATGGCTGACAAAGGAAGTCAGGAAATATATCAAAGAAAAAGAGACAGCCTATAAAGTGGCCAAGAGCACTGGGAAATCAGAAGATCAGGAAGGCGACAAAAACAGACAGAGGATAACAAAGTGGGTAATAAGGAAGGAGAGGATCAAATATGAAGGTAGGCGAGCTAGTAATATTAGAAATGATAGTAAAAGCTTCTTACAATACATAAGAAACAAACGAGAGGCAAAAGTAGATATTGGGCCGCTCCAAATTGATGCTGGAAGGCGAGTGATGGGAGATAAGGAAATAGCTGAAGAACTTAATAAGTACTTTGTGTCAGTCTTCACAGTGGAAGACATGAGTAGTATGCCAACAATTAGGGAGAGCCAGGGGGCAGAGGTGAATACGGTAGGCATTACAAAAGAGAAAGTGCTAGAAAAGCTAAAGGATCTAAAAATTGATAAATCTCCTGGCCCCGATGGGCTACATCCTAGAGTTCTGAGGGCGGTGGCTGAGGAAATAGCGGAGGCTTTGGTTGTGATCTTTCAAAAGTCACTGGAGTCAGGGAAAGTCCCAGATGATTGGAAAATTGCTGTTGTAACCCCCTTGTTTAAGAAAGGATCAAGGCAAAACATGGAAAATTATAGGCCAATTAGCCTAACCTCGGTAGTTGGTAAAATTCTAGAATCCATTGTCAAGGATGAGATTTCTAAATTCCTGGAAGTGCAGGGTCAGATGAGAACAAGTCAGCATGGTTTTAGTAAGGGGAGGTCATGCCTGACAAACCTGTTAGAATTCTTTGAAGAGATAATAAGTATGTTAGACCAGGGAAACCCAGTAGATGTTATCTATCTAGACTTCCAAAAGGCTTTTGATAAGGTGACTCACGGGAGGCTGCTGAGCAAGGTGAGGGCCCATGGTATTTGAGGTGTGATACTGGCTTAGATTGAGGATTGGCTGTCTGACAGAAGGCAGAGAGTTGTGATAAAAGGCTCTTTTTTGGAATGGCAACCAGTGACGAGTGGTGTCCCACAGGGTTCAGTTTTGGGGCCACAGCTGTTCACCTTATACATTACTGATCTGGATGAAGGGACTGGGGGCATTCTGGCAAAGTTTGCCTATGATACAAGATAGGTGGACAGGCAGGTAGTACTGAGGAGATGGGGAAGCTGCAGAAAGATTGAGACAGTTTAGGAGAGTGGTCCAGGAAATGGCTGATGAAATTCAATGTGAGCAAATGCGAGGTTCTGCACTTTGGAAAACAGAATACAGGCATGGACTATTTTCTAAACGGTGAGAAAATTCACAAATCAGAAGTGCAAAGGGATCTGGGAGTGTTGGTCCCGGCTTCTCTAAAGGTTAACTTGCAGGTAGAGTCCGTGATTAAGAAAGCGAATGTAATGTTGTCGTTTATCTCAAGAGGGTTGAAAGATAAAAGCAGTGATGTGCTTCTGAGGCTTTATAAAGCTCTAGTTAGGCCCCATTTAGAATACTGTGTCCAATTTTGGGCCCCACACCTCAGGAAGGACATACTGGCGCTGGAGTGTGTCCAGCGGAGAATCACACGGACGATCCCTGGAATGGTACGTTTAATGTACGATGAATGGCTGAGGATCCTGGGATTGTACTCATTAGAGTTTAGAAGGTTGAGGGGAGATCTAATAGAAACTTACAAGATAATGCATGGCTTAGAAAGGGTGGACGCTGGGAAGTTGTTTCCGTTAGGCGGAGAGACTAGGACCTGTGGGCACAGCCTTAGAATTAGAGGGGGTCAATTTAGAGGGAAATGAGGAGACATTTCTTCAGCCAGAGAGTGGTGGGCCTGTGAAATTCATTGCCACGGAGCGCAGTGGAGGCCGGGACGTTAAATGTCTTCAAGGCAGAGATTGATTAATTCTTGATCTCACAAGGAATCAAGGTCTACGGGGAGAGTGCAGGGAAGTGGAGTTGAAATGCCCATCAGCCATGATTTAAATGGCAGAGTGGACTTGATGGGTCGAATGGCCTTACTTCCACTCCTATGTCTTATGGTCTTATGTGACCTTGATGTCAAAGACTGTCACTCTCAACTTACCTCTGAAATTCAAATCTTTTATCTATGTTTAAACCAAGGCTGTAATAAGGTCAGGAGCTGAGTGGCCCTTGTGGAACCCAAACTGGGCATCACTGAGCAGTTTATTGCTGAGCAGGTGCTGCTCGATAGCAGTTTTTACGACACCTTCCATCACTTTACTGATTATTGAGTGGAGACTGATGGGACAGTAATTGGCTCGGCTGGATTTCTCCTGCTTTTTGTGTACAGGACATGAGAGCGTTGTAACAGTACTGGAACAAGAGTAGCTGTTATGAAACCCAATGAACTGCTTGCACAGTAAATCAGGAGCAAAAACATAAGTTGCTGGAAATGCTCAGCAGATCTGGCAGCATCTGTGTCAAAAGAATGTTTTGAGTTAAAGTTTCTGGTTTGGTGAAATTCTGTGGAAGTATCACCGGACTTGAAATGTTCACTCTAATTTTATCTCCACAGATACAGACCATGCAGAACTTCTACAGCAACTTCTGTTTTTGTTTCAGAAGAACTCCTATTTCAATGTTAACCTGAATCTCATACCCAGAGTGTCTCACACAGTGGAGCAGTCTCCCACATTGAACAAAATTGATTCTGTTTGTCGAGATAGAAGGAACTGCAGATCTGAAGAATCTGTAATAACAAGGTGTGGAGATGGAGGAACACAGCAGGTGAAGCAGCATCAGGGGAGCAGGAAGGCTGATGTTCGGGTCTAGACTCTTCTTCAGGGTCTCCTGAAGAACGGCCTAGGCCCGAACCATCAGCCTTCCTGCTCCTGAGATGCTTCTTGGCCTGCTGTGTTCTTCCAGCTCTACACCTTGTTATCTCTTGATCCTGTTTGTGCCTTTCCACAGCTATGCCACCAGACACAACAGTGATTACAAGAGGGTTGCAGACAAGTACTTCAATATTTTCAAGTTAGTAATCTCCCCAATAAACCTGTCAAATTTACTAAACATTCCATAATCAATATTTATTCATAATCTCTCTCCATTCCAAATGACCACATTGGTTAAAGAATGACTCGTTCCAAATGCTCATCCCTGTCACTTGCACATTGTTTTACACTGTGACTATCACTAACTAAAAGCTGTGAGAGACAATATGACTATCACACCCTGACATTCAATGATATTACTATCTCTGAATTCTATCGACATCCTTATGGTTAACATTGACCAAAACTCAACTGAATTCACCATTTTAACACAATGCCTAGTTGGGGTGGCACGGTGACTCAGTGGTTAGCACTGCAGCCTCACAGCGCCAGGGGCCCGGGTCCGATTCCAGCCTCGGGCGACTGTCTGTGTGGAGTTTTCACATTCCTCCCGTGTCTGCGTGGGTTTCCTCCGGGTACTCCGGGTTCCTCCCACAGCCCAAAGATGTGCAAGTTAGGTGGATCGGCCATGCTAAATTGCCTGTAGTGTTCAGGGGTATGGGGGTTAGAGAGGGGTGGGGCCTGGGCGGGACGCTTCAAGGGGCGGTGTGGACTTGTTGGTCCAAAGGGCCTGTTTCCATACAGTGGGGAATCTAGTTTTTAAAAAATGTAAGTCAGATGCTAAGAATCCTATGGCCACGACCTCACGTCCTGTCTTCCTCAATCCTGTCCACCATGGACAAAGCACAAGTCAGGAGTGTGATGGACTACTCCTCTCTTGCCTGGAAGAGTGCAGCCTCCAACAACATTGAAGAAGCTTGTTACCACCCAGGAGAAAGCAGCCACTTGATTGGCACCACATCCACAAACATCCACTCCCTGTACAACCAACACTCAGTAGCAGCAGTGTGTACTGCCTACAAGAAGCAATGCAGAAACTCACTAAAGATCTTGAGATAGCACCCTCCAAACTCATGACCACTTCCATCTTGAAGGACAAGTGCAGCAGATACATGGGATCACCATCCCTTACAAATTTCCCTCCGAGCCACTCATCGTTCTGACTTGGCAATACATCACTGTTTCTTCACTGTCACTGGGTCAAAATGCTGGAACTCCCTTTCTCAGGGCACATGGACTACAGCAGTTCAAGAAGCCAACTCACCACCACCATTACACCTTGTAATCACCCTGTGACAGCTACTGGATCCCATACCACCAACCAATGGGACTAATATAATTACAGAGTGCCATGCAGGGGCTGTGAGAACCATTGCACGGGCCAATCAGGTAGAGAGACTGTCAGTGCGGATGCATGAGCGCGGACTGGTCATCGGGGGGTGCGCTCGTTTCTCACTCGTCTCAATGCGCGCGGACGCGGAAAGACACAGATTCAACTGGGACAACGCATCCTTAATGGCACGGGCCAGAGACGTGCCAGGGAATTCCTGGAGGCCTGGCGTTCCGGCCGGGGCTCTGTCAGCAATCACGCTGGACTGGACCTGATGTACGGATCACTGAGGGACAGAGCCGGGAGTGATGCTAACCACACCAGCAAACTAGATATGTGGATGACAGGTGGGACAGGGCACCGACGATTCACCGGAGGCTCGCTGACAGTGTATCCCGGGAGGATGACGGAACCTTGGCAGTCAAACACTTCAGTTTGGTGTGCAAATGTACAACCTCAGCCACAACTTGAGCTACATATCTTCTCAAAAACTTTAAATGGCTTTATCTGTACTTAACGCAATGGGACTAGCAAAGCCACTGGAGATGGCACGTGTAAGAGGCTGACCAAGAGCAAGTTTAGGAATTTGTGATTTGGGGAATTAAGGGCCGATAGGAGTACAGTGAGCATGGAGTTCAACTGAGCATGTGATACCTTTTCATAATCCTATTTCTATTAGCTTGATAGGATAGCTAAAGCTTTGCATAACCACAACCATGTAAAACTACTAACATTATTTCTGTGTTATAGAGCCAGAGACGTTTCCCCAGAGGCATGGATAGAGTCGATAGCCAGAGACTTTTCCCCAGGGCAGGACTGACTGCCATGAGGGGCCATAGTTTTAAGGTGTTAGGAGGAAGGTATAGAGGAGACGTCAGAGGGAGGTTCTTCACCCAGAGAGTTGTGAGCGCATGGAATAGTTTACCAGTGGTAGTCATGGAAACGGAGTCATCAGTGACATTTAAGCGACTGCTGGACATGCACATGGACAGCAGTGAATTGAGGGGAATGTAGGTTCGGTTATTTTATTTTTGGATTAGGATTATTCCACGGCACAACATCGTGGGCAGAAGGGCCTGTACTGTGCTGTACTTTTCTATGTTCTATGTTCTATACTTCAAGGGCAACCAGGAACAGTCAAGTCGGTATAAGGAGGGAGGAAGTGTTGGATATCCTAAAAGGCATTAAGGTGGATAAGTCATATCAGAGATAATGGGAACTGCAGATGCTGGCGAATCCGAGATAACAAAGTGTGCAGCTGGATGAACACCGCAGGCCAAGCAGCATCTCAGGAGCTCAAAAGCTGACATTTCGGGCCCAGACCCTTCATCAGAAAATGTCAGCTTTTGTGCTCCTAAGATGCTGTTTGGCCTGCGGTGTTCATCCAGCTCCATACTTTGTTTTCTAAGGTGGACAAGTCCCCAAGTCCAGATGGGATCTATCCCAGGTTTTGAGGGAAGTGAGAGAGGAAATAGCCGGGTCTTAACAGATATCTTTGCAGCATCCTTAAACATGGTGAGGTCTCAGAGGACTGGAGAATTGCTAATGTTGCCCCCTTGTTTAAGAAGGGCAGCAGCGATAATCCAGATGATTGTCGACCGGTGAGTCTGACATCAGTGGTAGGGAAGCTGCTGGAGAAGATACAAAGGGATAGGATCTATTCCTATTTGGAAGAAAATGGGCTCATCAGTAATAGACAACACGGTTTTGTGCAGGGAAGGTCATGCCTTACCAACTTAATAGAATTCTATGAGAACGTGACAAAGTTGATTGATGAGGGAAAGGCTGTAGATGTCATATACATGGACTTCAGTAAGGCATTTAGATTAGATTAGATTACCTACAGTGTGGAAACAGGCCCTTCAGCCCAACAAGCCCACACCGCCGCTTGAAGCATCCCACCCAGACCCATCCCCCTATAACTCACACACCCCTGAACACTACGGACAATTTAGCATGGCCAATCCACCTAACGTGCACATCTTTTGGACAGTGGGAGGAAACCGGAGCACCCGGAGGAAACCCACGCAGACACGGGGAGAACGTGCAAACTCCACACAGACAGTCACCCGGGGCTGGAATTGAACCCCAGTCACTGGCGCTGTGAGGCTGCAGTGCTAACCACTGAGCCACCGTGCCGCCCTGCTTGATAAGGTTCCCCATGGCAGGCTGATGGAAAAAGTGAAGTCACATGGGGTCCAGGGTGCGCTAGCTAGTTGGATAAAAAATTGGCTGGGCAACAGGAGACAGAGATTTGTAGTGGAAGGGGGGTTTTTCAAATTGCAGACCTGTGACCAGTGGTGTTCCACAGGGATCTATGCTGGGACCACTGTTGTTTGTGATATGATTTGGAGGAAGGTATATGTGGTTTGATTAGCAAGTTTGCAGATGACACAAAGATTGGTGGAGTAGCAGATAGTGAAGGGGACTGTCGGAGATTACAGCAGAATATAGATAGGCTGGAGAGTTGGGCAGATAAATGGCAGATGGAGTACAATCCACGCAAATGCAAGGTGATGCATTTTGGAAGATCACATTCAAGAGCGAACTATACAGTAAATGGAAAAGTCCTGGGGAAAATTGATCTGGGTGTTCAGGTCCATAGTCCCTGAAGGTGGCAAAACAGATCAATAGAGTGGTCAAGAAGGCATATGGCATGTTTTCATTCATCGGACAAGAGTACAAGAGTTGGCAGGTCTTGTTACAGTTGTATAAGACTTTGGTTCGGCTGCATTTGGAGTACTGTGTACAATTCTGGTCGCCACATTACCAAATGGACGTGGATGCTTTGGAAAGGGTGCAGAGAAGGCTCACCAGGATGTTGCCTGGTATGGAGGGTGCTAGCTATGAAGACAGGTTGAGTAGGTTAGGATTATTTTCATTAGCAAGACGGAGATTGAGGAGGGACCTAATTGAGGTCTCTAAAATCATGAGGGGTATAGACAAGGTGGATAGTAAGAAGCTTTTTCCCAGAGTGGGGGAACTCAATTACTGGGGGTCATGAGTTCAAAGTGAGAGGAGGAAAGTTTAAGGGAGATATGCGTGGAAAGTTCTTTACGCAGATGGTGGTGGGTGCATGGAACGCGTTGCCAGCGTAGGTGGTAGATGCAGACACGGTAGTGTCATTTAAGATGTTTCTGGACAGGTACATGGATGGGCAGGGATCAAAGGGATACAGACCCTTAGAAAATTGATGATAGGCTTAGACAGAGGATCTCAGTCAGCGCAGGCTTGGACGGCCAAAGGGCCTGTTCCTGTGCTGTAATTTTCTGCCTTCTTTGTTCTTTGTCAATAAATTCTGGTCCTGCCAGTGGCTCCCATGCCCCATGAGTGAATAAAAAATAACAGCTGCTAATGAAGAAAACTGATTGAGTTCTAGTGTATGTGTTTTTATGTGTATTGTACAAGAAGGAAAGGTTGCACCTAAACTGGATGGACATCTATACCCTGGCAGGGTGATCTGCTGGTGCCACTCATGAGAGTTTCAACTCGTGTTGTCGGGGAGGGTGGGGTGGTGGGAACCAGAACAGTAGGTCAGAACATGAAGTGATTGAGGACACAGTAGAGATTTAATTAAGTAAGGGGGAGGCGATGGCCTTGTGGTATTATTGCTGGACTGTTGATCCAGAGACCCAGTTAACATTCTGCTGACGCGCATTTGAATCTTACCACAGCAGATGGTAGAACTTAAATTTAATAATTATATGGAATTGATTATTTGATGATGACCACGACCCCATTGTCAATTGTTGAGGAAAAACCCAAGGCAAAATCACCATGAACTGGAATTCTTTGAGGGATGGTTAACAGCCCACAAACATATAGGATTGGACTGCATATGCAAACTCATGTAGAACAAAACTGGAAATGACACTAATCAACATAATAGACTGGACAGTATAAATTCACAGTGGAGTAGAGCAACATTGCTTCATTGGAGGCCTCATTGATGCTGTTACTTAGCATGGTGATGACATGTCTTTACGAAAACAAACCAGCTCAACAAGCAAGTCAACAACCTCAACACTGGGATCTACCCAACAATGTGGAAAATTGCCCAAGTATGTCCTGTACACAAAAAGCACAAATCCAAACCGGCCAATTACCGCCCCATCAGTCTACTCTCAAGGTTTTAGGGTAGATCACCAGGGTCAGATTCAGCAGAGAAGAGGGAAAGAACAAACAGCTCCCATTCCTGGACGTTATCGTGGAACGCAGGATAAATAGCGAATTCCTAGCAAAGGTGCACAGGAAAGCCACACACACACTGACCATGGACTGAATTTCAACAGCAACCACCCTAACACACACAAACGAAGTTGCATCAGATCATTATTTAAATAGGCAACAAAACACTGCAGTAGCACAGAACTACACCGTGAAGAAGAGTATCTCTTCCGGGTATTCAAAGCCAATGGATACCCAAAAACTGGGCCATGAGTTGCCTGTTACACAAACGACACCAGGAAAATACTACACACCCCGACACACTCATCACGCGACCTTACATCAAGAACACATCTGCACTGACCACAAGACTCCTACAACCACTGGGCATCAGAGGAGCATACAAAACCCACATCAACCCTTTGCCAACTGCTCACCCGAACCAAAGACCCACTACCCATTATGGACAGGACCAATATCATACACAAGATTCCCTGCAGAGACTGCGACAAATATTACATCGGACAAACAGGAAGGAAATTAACCATAAGGGTACATGAACGTCACCTAGCAACAAAAGACACAACTAATATTCACTCATTTCCATCTGCTTGGATAAGGAAAACCAACAATTCGACTGGGATCACACCACGATCATGGGACAGGCGAAGCATTGACAAGCATGTGAATTCTTTGAAGCCTGGTTCTTGACTTGGAAATCCATGAATAAGCACGTAGAGCCGGACCCCACATACATTTCATTGTGAAGGAAAACTGGAAGTAAGGTAATCCAGCTCAGTGGATACCAGAGTTTAAATAAACAGAGTTTAAAGAACAGCACTTCATCAGAAGCTGCATTGATGATGTTACCCAGCAGGATAGTGAAACGAAGCAGCTCAGTGAGCCTGCCAACCACAACAGTCTCCTCTCGATCATCAGTAAAGTGATGGAAGGTGTCAGTAACAGTGATATCAAGCAGCACCAGCTCAGCAATAACTTGCTCAGTGACGCCCAGTTTGGGTTCTGCCAGGGCTACCCAGCTCCTGATCTCATTACAGCCTTGGTTCAAACATGGACAAAACAGTTGAATTCCAGAGGTGAGGTGAGGGTGACAACCCTTGATACCAAGGCTGCATTCGACCAAGTGTGGCATCAAGGAAACCGAGCAAAGCTGGATTCAATGGGTATTGGGGGCAAATGCTGTGGTGGTTGGACTCATACCTGACACAGGAAGATGGTCATGGCTGTTGGTGGTCAATCATCTCAGCTCCAGGACATTTCTGCAGGAGTTCCTCAGGGTAGTGTCCAGGCTTGGGCTGACATGTGGCAAGTGACATTCGCACAACACAAATGCCAGACTATGACCATCACCAATAAAAGAAAATCTAACTACTGCCCATTGATATTCAATGGTGTTACCATCACTGATCATTGAACAGAAGCTCAAATGGACTCACCACATTAACACAGTGACTACAAGAGCAGGCCAGTAGCTAGGAATACTGCGGTGAGTAGCTCACCTCCTGACCCCTCAAAGCCTTCCGACCCTCACAAGGCACAAGCCTGGACTGGATGGAATACTCTCCACTTGCCTGGATGAGTGCATTCCCAATAACGCTCAAGAAACATGGCACTGTCCAGGACAAAGCGATCTGCTTGATTGGCATTAAATCCCCAAACATCCATTCCCTCCACCACTGACGCTCAGTAGCAGCAGTGTGTACTATCTACAAGATCAACTGCACAGATTCGTGAAAGAGCCTCAGCAGCACCTTCCAAACCCATGACCACTCCCACCTAGAAGGACAAGAACAGCAGCGGCGTAGGAACACCACCACCTGCAAGTTCCCCTCCAAGTCACACACCATCCTGACTCGGAAATATATTGCCATTTCTTCACTATTGCTGGGCCAAAATCCTGGAGTTCCCTCCCTAATGGCATTGTGGGCAACCAGTAGCAAATGGACTGTAGTGGCTCAAGAAGGCAGCTCACCATCATCATCTCAGGGGATGGGCAACAAATGCTGACCAATCAGCGATGCCCACATCCCACAATTGAATAGAAAAGAAAAGTAGGTTTCCTTGCAGTAGTCCGTTATATTCTGTATGATGATAGAACCTCCTTTGTCTGCTGGTTTGATGACAATGTTGCGGTTGGTCTTGAGAGTACAGATGGCATTGCGTTGTGCCCAGGTTGTTTTCCACTGTCTTTTGACTGCACCTGATAAATCCAGCATTCATGCATTCTCTGATGGTTTCAGAATACTTGCCAAACCCCAGGCAACGGCCCTCCAGAGGGGTCCAACTCGACTCATTCTTTGCCTGCTACCCCATGGATTTCTCTGTTGACTGTTCTGGTTCATTGGTTGTCTCATTGGGGTCACTGCTGTCATTTTGAAAGAATTCCTGGCATATCCTTCATCTGATGAATACCTCTATGCCTGCTGTGAGACCAATGGGGCCCATTTTGGGGCAGAAACTGAGTCCTCAGCTGAGATCTTCAATCTTGTCTGGTTGAAAGTTGTGTTCTGATAAGTTGACGATGAATTTTCCCCTGGTGGTACCAGGGGAGACTTGGCTGTTGCTGGTGGTGATGCCAAGTTTCTCCAGTTTCTTGTTCTTGGTGTGCATAAAGGTGGTGTGGTTCCATTGCCTCATCCATTTGGCAGTGTCTTGTGACCGTACAGCTGTATCTTGAGCGCAAGCTGAGAATGTGAACTGTATCTCGATTTCTAACTAGCTGTAGAGTTGGCATATGAGATAATTGAGGAGTTTGTGAGAGGTGCAATGGCAAACTCTCTCAGTGTTGCAGGCCAACTTGAGTGGGTTCGGGATCTGTAGTCTGTTTGGGATCTTTTGTGCTTTCTTGCATTTCTGTAGAATCTTGATGTCTGTGTCGATGTGCGTGATCTTCTTGGAGATCCTCTCCACTTCGAACCAGCTGTTGGTGGTTTTGATGACAGCCAAAATGTGGAGGTGCTGATCTCGGACTGGGGTGGACAGTGTCAGTAATCATACAACACCGGGTTATAATCCAACAGGTTTATTTGAAAACACAAACTTTCAGAGCGTAACTCCTCCAGCAGGTAAAATGACAAAGAAGCACAGAACCACAGAATTTATAAGTAACAGATCAAAGGGTCACACAACTGATGAGGATGTGTTAAACAAACTTAATAGGCTGTTAAATCTTTAATCAGGTAGGAGATTTTAATTCATTAATATGTGTTTGTAAATCACCAAATTCCTTTCAAGTCACTGCACTGAGAGAACTAAGGGTTTTATCAGTGTAACAAAGTGGTGAGATTTTAGGTCAGACAATGCATTTTAGGTGTGAGGCCTTGTTTAGAATCTGTTTGTGTTTGGGTTGGAGTCAGACCGGTTTTATTTCTAAAGTAGGAATTTAACAAATGCCACATTGACTGATTGTGTAAACAATATGAGCTTTTTGAACTAAATAGACTGTATCTGCAAATACAAATCCACCTCACAGATTTGTGTGTGTGTGTGTGTGTGTGTGTGTGTGTGTGTGTGTGCGTGTGTGTGTGTGTGTTAGAGAGTGAGAGTGGGAGAGAGAGAGAGAGTGTGTACTCTTTAGAATCAGCCTCATTTTTGGACACATACATCTCCATCACGTTTGGACACCTCTGTACTCCACTCTATCTCAAGCCTATAGATAACCTCACAGTGCTGCATTTCTCTAGCTTCCTCCTGAAACGTATTAAAACAGCCATCCGCTACAGACAAGCCCTGTGCATACGCTGAATCTGTTTGGATGAGGAAGAATGCAACGGACACCTAAAGGTGTTGAAGGACGCCCTCATAGGAACAGGATACCATTCACAACTCATCAATTGCCAGCTCTGATGTGCCACAGCGAGAAACCGTGATGACCTCCTCAGAAGACAGACTTAGGATATGACTGACAGGGTCCCCTTTGCCCCCAGTACTTCCCGGGAACGGAGAAACTACACCATGTTCTTCACAGCCTTTGACACATTATTGATGACAATGAACACCTCTCCAAGATCTTCTCCATACCTTCACTTCTGCTCATGTGACTCAGCCAACATTGTTTATCTAATATGCTGCAGGCAAGGTTGCCCTGAGTCATGGTTTATTGGCGATACCATGCAGGTGCTGTGACAATGACCAAATGGATGCCATGCAACAATCACCAGACAGGGATGTTCTCAGCAATGGAGGACATTTGGCCTCGAACCTTTGGGTAGACATCCTCCAAAGTGGACTTTGGTGTACACAACAATGCAGTGTTGCTGAGTTGATGCTGATAGCCAAATTCAGTACCCATGAGGATGGTCTGAACCAGGCTCATACGTTCATGTCACACTACAGGTGAGCCCACCACATTACACAATCTCCCTCACACAAACACACACACACACATACACACACACAAATCTGTGAGTTGAATTCGGATTTGCAGATACTTTCAATTTTGCTCAAAAACCACACAATTTACAGACAATCAGACAATGTGGTGTTTTATAAATTCCTACCTTTGCTCAGTGGTTAGCACTGCAGCCTCACAGCGCCAGGGACCCGGGTTCGATTCTAGCCTCGGGCGACTGTCTGTGTGGAGTTTGCACATTCTCCCCGTATCTGCGTGGGTTTCCTCCGGGTGCTCCGGTTTCCTCCCACAGTCCAAAGATGTGCAGGCTAGGTGGATTGGCCATGCTAAATTGCCCGTAGTGTTCAGGGATGTGTGGGTTATAGGGGGATGAGTCTGGGTGGGATGCTTCAAGTGGCGGTGTGGACTTGTTGGGCCGAAAGTCCTGTTTCCACACTGTGGGGAATCTAATCATCTAATCTAAAATATTACCAAATACAATTTAGTAGTGAGTCAGACACAGCTTTATGAACAAAAGCTTTTGGGAGAAGCAGGGACCTCAAAGGGGCCTTGCCAAACTTCTCAGCTATTACAGTCGATTTTAAAGCTGATATACATTTGCTGATACTCACCACCCTCCCACAGTCACATACACAGTTCCTTGATCTATTCCAGGTGCCTCACAATCAGCAGATGTTGCCTCCCCAGCTTCAGTCAAACGGTTCACTCCCTTATCAGAGTTGTTATGTTGTTAGCTTGCAGGATCTTGCTGTTTCAGTGGGGTTCTGCTTTTTCAGCAGGTTGTTTTGTTCAAGAGATTTCTTCAAGTTACTTGTTTTTCGAGGCATTAGCATGTTAACTCTTTACTTTCTCCGCTCCTTCACTACTTTAGAAATAAAACCAGTCTGACTCCAGAACAAAACACAAATGATTCCAAACAAGGCCACGCACTTAATGTACATGATCTGACCTAAAACATCACCTCTTCTTCACACTGACAAAACCTTTAGCTCTCTCAGGGCAGAGACTTGAAAGAAATTCAAGGATTTACATACATGTAGTAATCAATTAAAACCTTCTCACTGATCTTTCCTCAGAAGTAGCAAATAAAATTACAAAAGAACATAGACCTCCCATCAGCCTATTGGAGACAGAGGAGCAGATATGTAGACAGGTACTGAATAAAGTGTGAAAAGAGCAGTGTACTTGAGGTGGGTGACTTCAACTTTTCTCTCATTGACTGGGCTATTCCTCAGACCCAGGGGCTTGGATGAAGACCAATTTGTTAGATGTGTCCAGAAAGGTTGTCGAGGCAGTATGTTGACAATCCAACCAGAGAGGAGTCCATACTAGACTTGGGCACAGGAAATAAGCCAGAACAGGAGAGTGATGTTTCAGCAGGAGAGAATTTCAGACTTAGAAATAGAACATAGAACAAAGAACAAGGACAAAGAACAAACAAAATTACAGCACAGGAACAGGCCCTTCAGCCCTCCAAGCCTGCGCTGATCCAGATCCTCCATCGAAACCTGTCACCTATTTTCCAGGGGTCTGTATCCTCCTGCTCCCTGCCCATTCATGTATCTGTCTAGATACATCATAAATGACACTGTCGTGCCCATCTCTACCACGTCTGCAGGCAACGCGTTCCAGGCACCCACCACCATCTGCGCAAAGAACTTTCCACGCATATCTCTTTTAAACATTTCCCCACTCACCATGAAATCATGACCCCTAGTAATTGAGTTCCCCACTCTGGGAAAAAGCTTCTTGCTATCCACCTTGTCTATACCCCTCATGATTTTGTAGACCTCAATCAGGTCCCCCCTCAATCTCTGTCTTTCTAATGAAAATAATCCTAATCTATTCAACTCTCTTCATAGCTAGCACCCTCCATACCAGGCAACATCCTGGTGAACCTCCTCTGCACCCTCTCTAAAGCGTCCACTTCTTTTTGGTAATGTGGCGACCAGAACTGTACACAGTACTCTAAATGTGGCCGAACCAAAGTCTTATACAACTGGAACATGACCTGCCAACTGTTGCGCTCAATACCCTGCCCAATGAAGGAAAGCATGCCATATGCCTTCCTGACCACCCTATTGACGTGTGTTGCCACCTCCAGGGAACAATGGACCTGAACACCCAGATCTCTCTGTACATCAATTTTCCCTCGGACTTTTCCATTTACTGTGTAGTTCGCCCTTGAATTTGATCTTCCAAAATGCATCACCTCGCATTTAAACATAGAACATAGAACATTATAGCACAGTACAGGCCCTTTGGCCCTCGATGTTGTGCCGACCTGTCATACTGATCTGAAGCCCATCTAACCTACACTATTCCATGTACGTCCATATGCTCATCCAATGGCAACTTAAATGTACCTAAAGTTGGCGAATCTACTACCGTTGCAGGCAAAGCGTTCCATTCCCTTACGACTCTCTGAGTAAAGAAACCACCTCTGACATTTGTCCTATATCTTTCACCCCTCAATTTAAAGCTATGCCCCCTCGTGTTCACCATCATCATCCTAGGAAAAAGGCTCTCCCTATCCACCCTATCTAACCCTCTGATTATTTTATATGTTTCAATTAAGTCACCTCCCAACCTTCTTCTCTCTGACGAAAACAGCCTCAAGTCCCTCAGCCTTTCCTCGTAAGACCTTCCCTCCATACCAGGCAACATCCTAGTAAATCTCCTATGCACGCTTTCCAAAGCTTCCACATCCTTCTTATAATGCGTTGACCAGAACTGTACACAATACTCCAAGTGCGGCCGCACCAGAGTTTTGTACAGCTTCACCATAACCTCTTGGTTCCGGAACTCGATCCCTCTATTAATAAAAGCTAAAACACTGTATGCCTTCTTAACAGCCCTGTCAACCTGGGTGGCAACTTTCAAGGATCTGTGTACATGGACACCAAGATCTCTCTGCTCATCTACGCTACCAAGAATCTTATCATTCGCCCAGTACTTTGCCTTCCGGTTACTCCTACCAAAGTGCATCACCTCACACTTGTCTGCATTAAACTCCATTTGCCACCTCTCAGCCCAGCTCTGCAGCTTATCTATGTCTCTCTGCAACCTACAGCATCCTTCTTCACTATCCACAACTCCACCGACCTTAGTGTCGTCCGCAAATTTACTAACCCATCCTTCTACACCCTCATCCAGGTCATTTATAAAAATGACAAGCAGCAGTGGACCCAACACCGACCCTTGCGGTACTCCACTAGTAACTGGTCTCCAGAATGAACATTTCCCAACAACTACCACGCTCTGTCTTCTTTCAGCAAGCCAATTTCCAATCCAAACTGCTATATCTCCCACAATTCCATTCCTCTGCATTTTGTACAATAGCCTACTGTGGGGAAACTTATCGAACGCCTTGCTGAAATCCATATACACCACATCAACCAGTTTACTCTCATCTACCTGTTTGGTCACCTTCTCAAAGAACTCAATAATGTTTGTGAGGCATGACCTACCCTTCACAAAGCCGTGCTGACTATCACTAATCAATTTATTCTTTTCTAGATGATTATATATCCTATCTCTTGTAGCCTTTTCCAACACTTTACCAACAACTGAGGTAAGGCTCACTGGCCTATAATTACCAGGGTTGTCTCTACTCCCCTTCTTGAACAGGGGAACCACATTTGCTATCCTCCAGTCATCTGGCACTATTCCTGTAGACAATGATGAGTTAAAGATCAATGTCAAAGGCTCTGCAATCTCCTCCCTGGCTTTCCAGAGGATCCGAGGATAAATCCCATCCGGCCCAGGGGACTTATCTATCTTCACCTTCTGCAGGGTTTCTAATAATTCTTCCTTGTGAACCTCAATCCCACCTAGTCTAGTAGCCTGTATCTCAGTATTCTACTGGACAACATTGTCGTTTTCTAGAATGAATACTGTTGAAAAATATTCATTCAGTGCTTCCCCTATCTCTTCTGACTCCACACACAACTTACCACTACTATCCTTGATTGTCCCCAATCTTACTTTCGTCATTCTTTTATTCCTTAAATACCTATAGAAAGCCTTAGGGTTTACCCTGATCCTATCCGCCAACAACTTCTCATGTCTCCTCCTGGCTCTTCTGAGCTCTCTCTTTAGGTCTTTCCTGGCTACCTCTTAGCCCTCAAGTGCCCTAACTGAGCCTTCACATCTCATCCTAACATAAGCCTTCTTCTTCCTCTTGACCAGAGATTCCACCTCCTTCGTAAACCACGGCTCCAATACTCTACAGCTTCCTCCCTGCCTGACAGGTACACATTTTTCTAGGACACACAGGAGCTTTTTCTTGAATAAGCTCCACATTTCTAATGTGCCCATCCCCTGCAGTTTCCTTCCCCATCCTATGTTCCCTAAGCCTTGCCTAATCTCATCGTAATTGCCTTTCCCCCAGCTATATTTTTACCCGGGCTCGATTCCATCTGCCATTTATCTGCCCAACTCTCCAGTCTATCTATATTCTGCTGTCATCTCTGACAGTCCCCTTCACTATCGGCTACTCCACCAATCTTAGTGTCATCTGCAAACTTGCTGATCAGTCCATCTACACCTTCCTCCAGATCATTTACGTATATCACAAACAACAGTGGTCCCAGCACAGATCCCTGTGGAACACCACCAATTTGAGAAACTCCCTTCTACTACGACCCTCTGTCTCCTGTTGTCCAGCCGGTTTATTTATCCATCTAGCTAGCACACCCTGGACCCCATGTGACTTCACTTTCTCCATCAGCCTGCCATGGGGAACCTTGTCAAATGCCTTACTGAAGTACACGTATATGACATCTACAGCCTTTCCCTCATCAATCACGTCCTCAAAGCATTCTATTAAGTTGGTAAGACATGACCTTCCCTGCACAAAACAATGTTGCCTATCACTGATAAGCCCATCTTCTTCCAAATGGGAATAGATCCTATCCCTCAGTATCTTCTCCAGTAGCTTCCCCACCACTGACATCAGGCTCACCAGCCTATAATTTCCTGGATTATCCCTGCTACCCTTTTTAAACACGGGGACAACATTAGCAAGTCTCCAGCTCTCCAGGACCTCACCCATGTCTAAGGATGCTGCAAAGATATCTGTTAAGGTCCCAGTTATTTCCTCTCTCACTTCCTTCATAACCTGGGATAGATCCCATCCGGATCTGGGGACTTGTCCACCTTAAGTCTTTTAGGATATCCAAAACTCCCTCCTTCCTTATGTCAACTTGACCTAGAGTAAGCAAACATCTATCCCTAACCTCAACATGTGTCGTTTCCCTCTCCTTGGTGAATACCGATGCAAAGTAATTGTTAAGAATGTCTCCCATTTTCTCTGACTCAGCACATAACTTTCCTTCTTTGTCCTTAAGTTGGCCAATCCTTTTTCTAGTTACCCTCTGTGATAATGGGAACTGCAGATGCTGGAGAATCCAAGATAATAGAATGTGAGGCTGGATGAACACAGCAGGCCCAGCCTCCGCCGCATCTGCTCCCACGATGAGGCATTCCACTCCCGCACATCCCAGATGTCCAAGTTCTTCATGGACCGCAACTTTCCCACCACAGTGGTCGAGATCGGCCTTGACTGCGTCTCCCAGCATTTCCCGCAACACATCCCTCACACCCCGCCCCCGCCACAACCGCCCCAGAAGGAACCCCCTCGTTCTCACACACCACCCCACCAACCTCCGGATACAACGCATCATCCTCCGACACTTCCGCCATCTACAATCTGACCCCACCACCCAAGACATTTTTCCATACCCACCCTTGTCTGCTTTCTGGAGAGACCACTCTCTCTGTGACTCCCTCGTTCGCTCCACACTGCCCTCCAACCCCACCATACCCGGCACCTTCCCCTGCAACCGCAGGAAATGCTACACTTGCCCCCACACCTCCTCCCTCACCCCTATCCCAGGCCCCAAGATGACATTCCACATTAAGCAGAGGTTCACCTGCACATCTGCCAATGTGGTATACTGCATCCACTGTACCCGGTGTGGCTTCCTCTACATTGGGGAAACCAAGTGGAGGCTTGGAGACCGCTTTGCAGAACACCTCCACTCGGTTTGCAATAAACAACTGCACCTCCCAGTCACAAACCATTTCCACTCCCCCTCCCATTCTTTAGATGACATGCCCATCATGGGCCTCCTGCAGTGCCACAATGATGCCACCCAAAGGTTGCAGGAACAGCAACTCATATTCCGCTTGGGAACCCTGCAGCCCAATGGTATCAATGTGGACTTCACCAGCTTCAAAATCTCCCCTTCCCCCACCGCCTCCCAAAACCAGCCCAGTTCGTCCCCTCCCCCCACTGCACCACACAACCAGCCCAGCTCTTCCCCTCCACCCACTGCATCCCAAAACCAGTCCAACCTGTCTCTGCCTCCCTAACCTGTTCTTCCTCTCACCATCCCTTCCTCCCACCCCAAGCTGCACCTCCATCTCCTACCTACCAACCTCATCCCACCACCTTGAACTGTCTGTCTTCCCTGGACTGACCTATCCCCTCCCTACCTCCCCACCTATACTCTCCTCTCCACCTACCTTCTTTTCTCTCCATCTTAGGTCTGCCTCCCCCTCTCTCCCTATTTATTCCAGAACCCTCACCCCATCCCCCTCTCTGATGAAGGGTCTAGGCCCAAAACGTCAGCTTTTGTGCTCCTGAGATGCTGCTGGGCCTGCTCTGTTCATCCAGCCTCACATTTTATTATCTAGTTACCATCTTGCTCTTTAAATATGAATAAAAGGCTTTGGGATTTTTCTGAGCCATTTTTGCCAGCAATATGTCCTCTCTTAGCCCTCTTAATGTCTCATTTCAGATTCACTCTACATTCCCAATATTCTTTCACAGCTTTGTCTGTCTTCAGTTGCTTGGACCTCATGTATGCTTCCTTTTTCCTCTTTGCTAGTCTCACAATTTCACCTGTCATCCATGGTTCCCTAATCTTGCCTTCTCCCAATCTACATTCCCCAGATCCTGCCAAATCTTGGTATAGTCGGCCTTCCCCCAGTTTAGTACTCTTCTTTTAGGACCACTCCCATCCTTGTCCATGAGTATTGTAAAGCTTACGGAATTGTGGTCACTATTTCCAAAGTAGTCCCCTACTGTAATATCAACCACCTGGCTGGGATCATTCCCCAACACCAGGTCCAGTGTGGCCCCTTCCCGACTTGGACTACATACATACTGCTCCAGAAAACCCTCCTGGACACACCTTACAAATTCTGCTCCATCTTGACCCCGAACACTGAGTGAATCCCAGTCAATGTTGGGAAAATTAAAATCTCCCGTCACCACCACAGTGTTTCTCCGACACCTTTCCATTATCTGTTTACATATTTGTGCCTCTATCTCACGCTCGCTGTTGGGAGGCCTGTGGTACAGCCCCAGCATTGTTACTGCATCCTTCCTGTTTCTGAGTTCCACCCATATTGTCTCACTGCTTGAGTCCTCCATGGGGCCCTCCTTCAGTGCGGCTGTGATATCGTCTTTGACCAGTATTGCAACTCCTCCACCCCTTTTACCTATTGGACTCCAATATTCCTCTGTTCCTCCACTCTGCCGAGAATCCTGCCATTAACCCTGTATTCTGCATTCACATTTGACCCTCGAAAATGAATCACTTCACACTTTTCTGAGTTGAATTCCATCTGCCACTTCTTTGCCGGGCACTGCATCCTACAACAGCCCTCCATGTTGTCCACAACTCCACCAACCTTCGTGTCATCGCAAACTTACCCATCCTTCTACTTCCTTATCCAAGTCATTTATAAAGATCACAAAGAGCAGAGGTCCCAGAACAGATCCCTGCGGAACACCACTGGTCACCGAACTCCAGGCTGAATACTTTCCATTTACTACCACCCTCTGTCTTCTATTGGACAGCCAGTTATTTTTTCCAGGCAGCCAAATTTCCCTGAATCCCATGCCTCCTTCCTTTCTGAATGAGCCTACCATAGTGATCCTTGTCAAATGCCTTGCTAAAATCCATATGTGCCATATTGATGTGTTTTGTCACATCCTCAAAGAATTCAATAAGGCTTGTGAGGCATGACCTGCCCCTCACAAAGCCATGCTGACTATTTCTAATCAACTGTGTTTTTCCATATAATCACAAATACTATCCCTCAGAATCCTGTCCAATAATTTGCCCACCACAGAAGAAGACTAACTGGTCTATAATTTCTAGGATAATCTCTATTCCTTTCCTTGAACAAGGGAATGATATTTGCAACCCTCAATCTTCTGTACTACTCCAGTGGCCAGTGAAAATGCTAAGATCAATCCCAAAGGGACAGCAGTCTCTTACCTCGCTTTCCATTGAAAGCTTGTCTATATCCTATCTGGCCCAGGGGACTTACTATCCTCATGTTTTTCAAAATTTCTAGCGCATCCTCCTTCCTAACAGCAACCTATTTGAGCATATCTGCCTGTTTCATGTTGTCCTCACAAACATCAAGGTCCCTCTCGCTGGTGAATACTGAAGCAAAGTATTCATTAAGGACCTCCCCTACCTCCTCTGACTTCGCACACAAGTTCCCTCCACTATCCCTGATTGACCCTCACTCTGACATTGTCTTGTTTCTCACATAAGTATAGAATGTCTTTGGCTTTTCCTTGATCCTACCCGCCAAGGTTTTCTCATACACCCTTCTAGCTGTCCTAAGTCCATTCTTCAGATCCTTCCTGGCTTCCTTGTAGACTTCTAGAGCCCTGCCCAATCCTTGCTTCCTCAACCTTAAGGAAGCTTCCTTCTTCCTCTTGACTAAGTGTTCCACATGTCTTGTCATCCAAGGTTCCTTCACCTTATCATCCTTTCTTTGGCTCAGTGGGACAAACCTATCCAGCACTCGCAGCAACTGCTCCCGAAACACCCTCCATATTTCTATCGTGCATTTCCCTGAGAACATCTGATCCCAATTGGTGATCTATGGTTCTTGCCTAATAGCATTGTAATTCCCCCTCCACCAATTAAATACTTTCCCATACTGTCTGCTCCTATTCCTCTCCATGACTATGGTAATAGTAACAGAGTTGTGATCACTTTCACCAAAATGCTCTCCCACCGAGAGACTGGTTCGTTGACACCTGATCTGGTTCGTTGCCAAGCACCAAATCCAGTATGGCCTCCCCTCTAGTTGGCCTATCTACATATTGAGTCAGAATTCCTTCCTGATCACACCTGGCAAAATCCGCTCCATCCAAACTATTTACAGTTAGGAGATTCCAGTCTGTATTCGGGAAGTTGAAATCACCCATGACAACACCCCTACGACTTCTGCACCTTTCCACAATCTGTCTCCCAATCTGTTCCTTAGTGTCTCTGTTGCTGTTGGGGGTTCAATAGAAAACTCCCAATAAAGTGACTGCTCCTTTCTTATTTCTGCCTTCCACCCTCTGACTCAGTGGAGAAACCCTCCTCCACAACCTCCCTTTCTGCAGCTGTGATACTATCCTTGATTAACAATGCCACTCCCCCACCTCTTTCACCCCCCTCTCTATTTCTTTTGAAACATCTTTATCCCAGAACATCCAACAACCATTCCTACCACTGTGATATCCAAGTCTCCGTAATGGCCACAACATCATTGTTCCATGGACTGATCCATGCTCTAAGAGATAATGGGAACTGCAGATGCTGGAGAATCCAAGACCACAAAATGTGAGGCTGGATGAACACAGCAGGCCAAGCAGCATCTCAGGAGCACAAAAGCTGATGTTTCGGGCCTAGACCTCTCTGATGAAGGGTCTAGGCCCGAAACGTCAGCTTTTGTGCTCCTGAGATGCTGCTTGGCCTGCTGTGTTCATCCAGCCTCACATTTTGTGATCCATGCTCTAAGTTTGTCACCCTTATTCCTGACATGTCTGGCATTGAAGTACATACACCTCAACCTGTTGCACTGGTTTGCTCCTTCCTCATAGATTCTTTGCTCGGTCTACCTGTCTGTACACTGGTTACCCCATCCTCTGATCTGTAGTTCCGGTTCCCATCCCCCTCCCAAACTCATTTCAACCCTCCCATAGCTTTAGCTGTAGCAAACTTCCCATCCAGGATATTGGCACCCCTCCAATTTGGGTGCAACCCATCCTTCCACTACAGGTCCCACCTTCCCCAGAAGGTATCCCAATGATTAATAGGCTTAGTGACCATAATTCCATATGGTTTCAAGTAGTCATGGTAAAGGGCACGAGTGGCCCTCAGGCAAAGGAGCTTAATTGGGCAAGAGCCAATTCCACCCAAATTATTCAGGAACTGGAGAATGTGGAGTGGAAGCAGTTACTTGAGGGCAAATCTACCTCTTGCATATGGAAGGCTTTCAAAGGCCAAATGACTCAAGTGCACAACATGCATGTCCTTGCAAAACTAAAGGATAGAAATAGCAGGATCAGGAACCATGGATGACAAGGTTAATCAAAAGAAAAAGGGAAGTGTATGACAAATATCGGCAGCTACAAACTGACAAAGACACGAAGGAGTACAGAGGAATTAGGAAGGAACTTAAATGCGTAATTAGGAAGGCAAAAAAGGGCCATGAAATAGCACAAAGAGTAGGCCCACTCAAAGATGAAGGAGGGAAGTTATACACAGAGCCACAGGAAGTGGTGGAGATCCTGAATGAGTACTTTGTATTAGTTTTCACCCAGGAGAAGCACATGACTAATGGTAAGGTTAGGGATGAGTGTGCGAATGCTCCAGAGAATATCAACACATTGAAAAAGGAAATTTTGGGAATTTTAACTTGCACTATGATAGACAAGGCCCCAGGACCAGATGGGATCTACCCCAAGTTCCTCAGAGAGGCAAGGGAGGAAATAGATGGGGCATTGGAAGATATCTTCACGTCCTCCTTGACCACAGGCGAAGTTCCAGAGGACTGGAGATTAGCGGATGTTGTTCCCTTGTTTAAGAAAGGATGCAGGGATAATCTGGGAAACTGTAGGCCGGTGAGCTTGACATCTGTGGTGGGGAAGCTCTTGCAGAAGATACTGAGGGACAGGGTATATGCACATTAGTAGGAAAATAAATTAGGTACTGTTTAGGCAGTGTGGTTTTGTCTGGGGAAGGCCATGCCTCACCAACCTGATTTAAATTTTTTGAGGATAATTGATGAGGGAAGGGCCTTTGGATGTAGTTTATATGAACTTTATTAAGGCACTTGATAAAGTCCCACATGACAGGTTAGCACAAGAGGGTATGGGTGGAAGGGTGTTTTTCAGAATGGAGACCGATAGCTAGTGGTGTTCCATACGGGTCAGTCTTAGGCCTTTCATTGCTTGTAATGTATATAAATGATCTAGGAGGAACGTGTGGGTGGTCTGATAAGGAAGTTTGCCAATGCCACAAAGACTAGTGGAGTTGCTGATAGTGTCAAAGGTTGTGCAAGTATATAACAGGATGCAGATAGATTGGTGGCTTGGGCACAGAAATGGCAGATGGAGTTTCATCCAGACAAATGTGAGGTGATAGATATTGGGACATCAAATTTGAGTCTGAATGATATTGTAAATGGCAGATCCCTTAGGAACACTAACATTCAGACAGATCTGGGCATGCAGATCCACAGTTCCTTGAAAGTGGCAACACAGGTAGCCAAGGTGATAATGAACACATATGGCATGCTTGCCTTCATTGCCTGGGGCATTGAGTACAAGAGTTGACAAACCATGTTGCAGCTACATAAAACCCTTGTTAGGCCGTATTTGGAGTATTGTGTGCAGTTTTGTTCACCACACTACCAGAAGGATGTGGAAACTTTGGACAGAATACAGAGAAGATTCACCAGGATATTATCAGGTCTCCAGTGCATTGACTATGAGGAAAAGTTAAAAAGACCAGGATTGTTTTCACTGGAAAGACAGTGGCTGAGAGGAGATCTGACAGAGGTCTACAGAATTACGAGAGGCATAGATAGGGTGGATAGTTTTCTCAGGTTCAAAGTTTCAGTTACAAAGTGGCACAGACTCAAGGTCAGAGGGGGAAAGTTTAAGGGAGATGTGGGAGGGAAGTTTTTCACACAGAGATTGGTGGCAGCCTGGAATCCATTACCTGAAGAGGTGTTGGAAACAGACATATTGAAGACATGTAAGAGGCACCTAGATGGGTAAATGAATAGGGAGTGGATAGACAGATATGGATCGAAAAATGACAGGTTTGTTTTTAAATTAACTAGGGCATAATGGTCGGCACAGGCTTGGAGGGCCAAAAACCCTGTTTCTGTGCAATTTAGCATGGCCAATTAACCTAACATGCTCATCTTTGGACTGTGGGAGGAAACCGGAGCACCTGGAGGAAACTCACGCAGAGACAGGAAAAATGTGTAAACCCCACACAGATATTCGCCCAAAGGTATAATCAAACCCAGGTCCCTGGTGCTGTGAGGTAGCTGTGATAAACACATGCTGATAATTCTTTATTTGTTTATTTGTTCATCAGAGATTCAACTGACTGAGACCTGCTGAGCTTTTCCAGCAGCTTCTGATTTTGTTAGAGACTGAACTGAATTTGCCACATAAATGCAGTGGCTACAAGAGCAGATCAGAGGCCAGGAATACTGTGGCAAGTAAGTCATCTCCTAACTTGTCAAAGCCTGTCCATCATGGACAAGGCATAAGTCAGGATTGTAATGGAATCCTCCCCATATGTCGACTTCTGACCTCATGGTGAAAGGAAAGTCATTGATGAAGCAGCCGAAGATGGCTGAACCTAGAGCACTAGCCCAAAAAACTCCTGCAGAGATGTCCCGGCAATAACAGACCTCCAACAACCACAACCGACGTCCTGTCTGCCAGGTATCATAGAATCATAGTTTCATAGAATAAAGAAGAGGCTATTTGGCCCTTCAATTCTGTAACTAAACAATTTTCTGTGATCTACATTTCTGTCACTTTCTGCACTTGGCATGTTATATCGGTGGTGTACTGGCATCGCAGGTGGAGCACAAGATAAACAGAGAGTAAACTTGCTGGACAGAGTAGATGCAGGGAGAATGTTCCTGATGGTGGGTGTGTCTAGAACCATGGGGTCACGGAATGAGAATTTGAGGTAGATGATTTAAGATGGAGACGAGGATTCATTTATTTACCTAAAGAGTGGTGAGCCTGTGGAAGTCATTGCCACATGAAGTGGTTGATACCAAAACATTGAATGTATTCAAGAGGCGACGAGATATACTTGGGGCAAATGGGATCAAAGGTTCCGGGGAGAAACAGGATCAGGCTGTTGAGTTGGACCACCAGTCATGATTGTGAAGAATAGTAGAAAAGGCTAAAAGGGCCAAATGGCCTTCTCTTGCTCCTGTCTTACATGTTTCCATTGATTTATTGTACATCTCCCAACTCCACATTTGGTCTTAGAGTGCCTTCCTTAGCTGCCACCTCTGGGTCACTGGACGCACGCAATTGCATGTAGTTACATAGAACATAGAACAATACAGCGCAGAACAGGCCCTTCAGCCCTCGAAGTTGCGCCGACCTGTGAACTAATCTAAGCCCCTCCCCCTACACTATCCCATCATCATCCATCTGCTTATCCAAGGGCTGTTTAAATGCCCCTAATGTGGCTGAGTTCACTACATTGGCAGGCAGGACGTTCCACACCCTTACCATTCTCTGAGTAAAGAACCTGCCTCTGACATCTGTCTTAAATCTATCACCCCTCAATTTGTAGCTGTGCCCCCTTGTACAAGTTGAAGTCATCATCCTCGGAAAAAGAGTCTCACTGTCCACCCTATCTAATCCTCTGATCATCTTCTATGTTTCTATTAAATCCCCTCTTAGCCTCCTTCTGTCCAATGAGAACAGACCCAAGTCCCTCAGTCTTTCCTCAAAAGACCTTCCTTCCAGACCAGGCAACATCCTGGTAAATCTCCTCTGCACCTTTTCCAATGCTTCCATATCCTTCCTGCAATGTGGAGGCCAGAACTGTACGCAATATTACAAATGAGGCTGCACTAGAGTTTTGTACAGTTGCAGCATGACATCACGGCTCTGGAACTCAATCCCTCTACCAATAAAACCTAACACACCGTAAGCCTTCTTAACAGCACTATCAACCTGGGTGGCAACTTTCAGGGATCTATGTACATGGACACCAAGATCCCTCTGCACATCCACACTACCAAGAATCTTTCCATGACCCAGTATTCTGCCTTCCTATTGTTCTTCCCAAGGTGAATCACCTCTCATTTATCCGCATTGAACTCCATTTGCCAACTTACAGCCCAATTCTGAAGTTTATCCAAGTCTCCCTGCAACCTGCAATATTCTTCCACACTGCCCACCACTCCACCGACTTCAGTGTCACCTGCAAACTTACTAACCCATTCACCAATGTCTGCATCCAAGTCATTTACAAAAATGACAAACAGCAGTGGTCCCAAAACAGATCCTTGAGGCACGCCACCAGTAACCGGACTCCGGGCTGAATATTTTCCACCAACCACCACTCATTACCTTTATACAGAAAGCCAGTTTCTAATCCAAACTGCTAAATTTTCTCCAATAGCCTACCACATGGAACCTTATCAAAGGCTTTACTGAAGTCCATGTATACAACATCAACTGCCCTCCCCTCATCCACATGCTTGGTCACCTTCTCAAAAAACTCAGTGAGGCTTGTGAAACACGACCTGCCCTTGACTAATCCATGCTGACTATCTCCAATCAAATTGTCGTTTGCTGGATGATTATAAATCTTATCAATTATAATCCTTTCCAAAACTTTTCCTACCACAGATGTAAGGCTCACTGGTCTATAATTAACTGGGTCATCCCGACTGCCCTCCTTGAACAAGGGCACAACATTTACAATCCTCCAGTCCTCTGGTACTAAACCTGTAGACATTAAGGGCTCAAAGATCAAGGCCAAAGGCTCTGCCACCTCCTCCCTAGCTTCCCAGACAATCCTCGGAAAAATCCCATCTGGCCCAGGGGATTTATCTACCTTCACACCTTCTGGAATTGATAACAGCTCCTCCTTACTAACCTTAATCTTTTCAATTCTAGTAGCCTGTAACTCAGCTTCTCCTCGTTAATATTCTCCTGTTCCTGAGTGAAAACAGATGAGAAATATTCGTTTAGCATCTCTCCAATCTCCAAAGGGTCCACACACAACTTCCCACTTCTGTCTTTGACTGGCCCTATTCCTACCCTAGTCATCCTCTTATTCCTCACATACCTGTAGAAAGCTTTAGGGTTCTCCTTTATTCCACCTGCCAATGTCTGTTCATGTCCCCTCCTTCCTCTTCTTAACTCTCTCTTTAAACCCTTCCTAGCTAATCTGTAACTCTCCATCGCTTCATCTCGTTTCATCGTCACATAAGCCTCCCCTTCCGCTTAACAAGAGATATAATTTCTTTAGTAAATGATGGTTCCCTTACCTTATCACTTCCTCCCTGACTGACAGGGACACACCTATCAAGGACACGCAATATCTGTTCCTTAAACCAGCTCCACATTTCGATTGTCTCCATTCTCTGCATTTTGCTAACCCATTCTATGCTTCCTAAGTCTTGCCTAATCGTATTATAATTGCCCTTCGCCCATCTATAATTCTTGCGCTGTGGCATGTTCCTATCCCTTTCCATCGGTAAACTAAACATAATCGAATTATGGTCACTCTCTCCAAAGTGCTCACCTACCAGTAAATCAAACACCTGCCTTTGGAAATAACTGCTTCCTACTCACCCTGTCCAAAGCCCTCATATTCTTACAGACCTCCATCAGGCCATCGCTCAGCTCTCTCTGCTCCAAAGAGAACAGCCCAAGCTTATCCAACCTCTCATCATCACTGAAATACTCCATCCCAGCAGACATCCTGGTGAAATAACAGGGTGCAGAGCTGGATTAACACAGCAGGCCAAGCAGCATCAGAGGAGCCGGAAGGCTGACGTTTTGGGCCTAGAACCTTCTTCAGAAATGGGGGAGGGGAAGGGGGTTCTGAAATAAATAGGGAGAGAGGGGGAGGCAGATAGAAGATGGGTAGAGGAGAAGATAGGTAGAGAGGAGACAGACAGGTCAAAGAGGCAGGAATGGAGCCAGTAAAGGTGAGTATAGGTGGGGAGGTAGGGAGGATATAGGCCAGTCCAGGGAGGACGGACAAGTGAAGGGGGCGGGATGAGGCTAGTAGATAGGAGATGGAGGTGGGGCTTGAGGTGGGAGGAGAGGATAGGTGGGAGGAAGTACAGGTTAGGGAGGCAGGGACAAGCTGGGCTGTTTTTGCGATGTGGTAGGGGGAGGGGAAATTTTGAAACTTGTGAAGTCTACATTGATACCATTGGGCTTCAGGGTTCCCAAGCAGAATATGAGTTGCTGTTCCTGCAACTTTTGGGTCGCATCACTGTGGCACTGCAGGAGGCCCAGGATGGGCATGCCATCTGAGGAATGGGAGGGGGAGTGGAAATGGTTCGCGACTGGGAGGTGCAGTTGTTTAGTGCAAACCGAGTGTAGTTGTTCCACAAAGCGGTCCCCAAGCCTCCGCTTCATTTCCCCGATGTACAGGAAGCCACAATGGGTACAGTGGATGCAGTATACCACATTGGTAGATGTGCAGGTGAACATCTGCTTGATGTGGAAAGTCTTCTTGGGGCCTGGGATGGGGGAGATGTAGGGGCAGGTCTAGCACTTCCTGTGGTTGCAAGAAAAGTGTCAGGTGAGGTAGGGCTAGAGGGGAATGTGGAGTGGACAAGGGAGTGAGGGAGAGACCTCTGGAAAGCAGATAAAGGTGGGAGGGAAAAATGTCTTTGGTGGTGGGGGTGGATTGCAGATGGCGGAAATGTCGGAGGATGACGTGTTAGATCCAGAGTTCGGTGGGCTGGTACATGAGGATGAGAGGGTTTCAATCTTGGTTGTTATTGTGGGGAGGGGGTGTAAGGGATGATTTACGGGAAATGCGGGAGACCTGGTCGAGGGTGTTCTTGATCACTGAGTGGGGGAAGTTGCGGTCCTTGAAAAACGAAGACATCTGGGATGTGCGGGAATGGAATGCCTCATCCTGGGAGCAGATGCGGTGGAGGCGAAGGAATTGGGAATAGGGGATGGCAATTTTTAGGAAGATGGGTGGGAGAAGGTGTATTCTAGGTAGCTGTGGGAGTCGGTGGGCTTGAAATGGATATCAGTTTCGAGGTGGTTACCGGAGATGGAGACAGAGAGGTCCAGGAAGGAGCAAGAGGTATCAGAGATGGTTCAGGTGAGCTTAAGGTTGGGGGGTAAGGTGTTGGTGAAGTGGATGAACTGTTGCAACTCCTCTTGGGAGCAAGAGGCGGTGCCAATATAGCCATCAATGTAATGGAAGAAGAGGTGGGGTTTAGGGCCAGTGTCCGTCCGGAAGAGGGATTGTTCCACGTAACCCACAAGGAGGCAGGCATAGCTTGGGTCCATTCAGGTCACCATGGCCACCCGCTTTGCCTGTAGAAAGTCAGAGGAATTAAAAGAGAGGTGGGGGATGGGGGTGGAGCTTGAGGCCCAAAACCAGCCCAGCTCATCCCTGCCTCCCTAACCTGTTCTTCCTCTCACCTATCCCCTCCTCCTATCTCAAGCCGCACCTCCAACTCCTACTTATTCACCTTATCCCACCCCTTTCACTTGCCAGTCCTCCCTGGACTGACCTATCTCCTCCCTTCCTCCCCATCTACCTTTCCTGGCTCTATCCCCGCCTCATCGACCTGTCTATCTCCTCTCCACATATCTTCTCCTCTATCCATCTTCTAACTGCCTCCTCCTCTCTCCCTGTTTAGTTCAGAACCCCCTTCCCCTCCCCCATTTCTGACGAAGGGTCTAGGCCCAAAACATCAGCCTTCCTGCTCCTCTGATGCTGTTTGGCCTGCTGTGTTCATCCAGCTCTACACCTTTTTATCTCAGATTCTCCAGCATCTGTAGTTCTTAGTATCTCTGAAACATCCTGGTGAATGTCCTCTACACTGCCTCCCATGTAGTTACATCCTTCCTGTAGCGTGGGGACCACAACTGCACACGATACTCTAGCTGTGGCCTCACCAAAGCCCTGTACAGCTCCAATTTTATTAATGACTTGGATGAGGGGATTGAAGGGTGGGTCAGCAAGTTTGCAGACGACACAAAGGTCGGAGGTGCCGTTGACAGTGTAGAGGGCTGTTGTAGGCTGCAGCGGGACATTGACAGGATGCAGAGATGGGCTGAGAGGTGGCAGATGGAGTTCAACCTGGAAAAATGCAAGGTGATGCATTTTGGAAGGTCGAATTTGAAAGCTGAGTACAGGATTAAGGATAGGGTTCTTGGCAGTGTGGAGGAACAGAGGGATCTTGGTGTGCAGATACATAGATCCCTTAAAATGGCCACCCAAGTGGACAGGGTTGTTAAGAAAGCATATGGTGTTTTGGCTTTCATTAACAGGGGGATTGAGTTTAAGAGTCGTGAGATCTTGTTGCAGCTCTATAAAACTTTGGTTAGACTGCACTTGGAATACTGCGTCCAGTTCTGGGCGCCCTATTATAGGAAAGATGTGGATGCTTTGGAGAGGGTTCAGAGGAGGTTTACCGGGATGCTGCCTGGACTGGAGGGCTTATCTTATGAAGAGAGGTTGACTGAGCTCGGTCTCTTTTCATTGGAGAAAAGGAGGAGGAGAGGGGACCTAATTGAGGGATACAAGATAATGAGAGGCATAGATAGAGCTGATAGCCAGAGACTATTTCCCAGGGCAGAAATGGCTAGCACGAGGGGTCATAGTTTTAAGCTGGTTGGTGGAAAGTATAGAGGGGATGTCAGAGGCAGGTTCTTTACGCAGAGAGTAGTGAGAGCATGGAATGCGTTGCCAGCAGCAGTTGTGGAAGCAAGGTCATTGGGGTCATTTAAGAGACTGCTGGACATGTATATGGTCACAGAAATTTGAGGGTGCATACATGAGGATCAATGGTCGGCACAACATTGTGGGCTGAAGGGCCTGTTCTGTGCTGTACTGTTCTATGTTCTATGTTCTATTAACATAACCTGCTTACTCATAATCTATGCCTTAACTGATAAAGGCAAGTATCCTGTATCCCTTAATGACCCTATTAACCTGTCCTGTCACCTTCAGGGATCAGTTGACAAGCAGCCCAAGATGCTTCTGTTCCTTCGAGCTTTCTAGTGTCCTGCCATTAATTAAGGACTCCCCTGTCTTGTTACTTCTTCCAACATGTTTTGTCTCACGTTTATCAAGATTAAGACAGCACAGAAGCTCAGTGGTTGGCACTGCTGCCTCACAGTACTTGGGACTCAGGTTTGATTTCACTTTTAGGCAACTGTCTATGTGGAGTTTGCACATTGTCCCGTGTCTGCATGATGTCCTCCGGTTGCTCTGCTTTCCTCCCACAGTCCAAAGATGTGCAGGATAGGGTGGATTGGCCATGCTAAATTACTCATAGTATCCATGGATGAACTAGGTGGGTTAGCCATGTAAAAATGCACGTTTATTGGGATAGGGTAGGGTGGTGGCTCTGCATCGGATGCTCTTCAGAGGGTGAAGTAATGGCCTGCTTCCACACTGTCAGCATCCTATGAAGTTCATCTGCCCAGTTGACCAATTTATTTATGTCCTCGTGTAACCTCACACCTTCTTCTTCATTGCCAATCTTCCCCATCTGGCCAATATTTGTGTCATCCACAGACTTACTTATCATCCTCCCACATTCTTATCTCCAACATTTATGAATATCACAAACAATAAGGGACCTAGCACTAATCCCTGTATTACACCACTGCACACCAAGCTCCAGTCACACAAACAGCCTTCTATCACCACCGTTTGTCCCCTGGCAAGGAGGGGCCTGAAATGTCCTTAGCAAGTAGGGTTGAAGAGAATCCCAAAGCATTTTAGAACATAAAGCATAGAACATAGAACAGTACAGCACAGAACAGGCCCTTCAGCCCACAATGTTGTGCCGGCCATAGGTCCTCATGTATGCACCCTCAAATTTCTGTGACCATATGCATGTCCAGCAGTCTCTTAAATGTCCCCAATGACCTTGCTTCCACAACTGCTGCTGGCAACGCATTCCATGCTCTCACAACTCTCTGTGTAAAGAACCTGCCTCTGACATCCCCTCTATACTTTCCTCCAACCAGCTTAAAACTATGACCCCTCGTGTTAGTCTTTTCTGCCCTGGGAAATAGTCTCTGGCTATCAACTCTATCTATGCCCCTCATTATATAGTATACCTCAATTAGGTCCCCTCTCCTCCTCCTTTTCTCCAATGAAAAAAGTCCAAGCTCAGTCAACCTCTCTTCATAAGATAAGCCCTCCAGTCCAGGCAGCATCCTGGTAAACCTCCTCTGAACCCTCTCCAAAGCATCCACATCATTCCTATGATAGGGTTACCAGAACTGGACGCAGTATTCCAAGTGCGGTCTAACCAAAGTTTTATAGAGCTGCAGCAAGATCTCACGACTCTTAAACTCAATCCCCCATTAATGAAAGCCAAAACACCATATGCTTTCTTAACAACCCTGCCCACTTGGGTGGCCATTTTAAGGGATCTATGTATCTGCACACCAAGATCCCTCTGTTCCTCCACGCTGCCAAGAATCCTATCCTTAATCCTGTACTCAGCTTTCAAATTCGACCTTCCAAAATGCATCACCTCGCATTTATCCAGGTTGAACTCCATCTGCCACCTCTCAGCCCATCTCTGTATCCTGTCAATGTCCCACTGCAGCCTACAACAGCCCTCTATACTGTCAGCGACACCTCCTACCTTCATGTCATCTGCAAACTTGCTGACCCATCCTTCAATCCCCTCATCCAAGTCATTCATAAAAATTACAAACAGTAGAGGCCCAAGGACAGAGCCCTGTGGAACCCCACTCACCACTGACTTCCAGGCAGAATATTTTCCTTCTACTACCACTCGCTGTCTTCTGTTGACCAGCCAATTCTGTATCCAGACAGCTAAGTTCCCCTGTATCCCATTCCTCCTGACCTTCTGAATGAGACTACCATGGGGAACCTTATCAAATTTTATATATATGAATGAAAAATGAGGACATCTGGGATGTCCGGGAGAGGAATGCTTCTTCTTGGGAGCTGATGCCGCAGAAGCGGAGGAATATATTGGGCAAAATGCAGAGGAAAACTATTGCACAAAATGTGGAGGAATGGGATTGTGGGAGATATATCAGTTTGGATCGGAAATTGGCTTGCTGAAAGAAGACAGAGAGTGGTGGTTGATGGGAAATGTTCATCCCGGAGACCAGTTACTAGTGGTGTACCGCAAGGGTCGGGTTGGGTTCACTGCTGTTCGTCATTTTTATAAGCGACCTGGATGAGGGCGTAGAAGGATGGGTTAGTAAATTTGCAGACGACACTAACGTCAGTGGAGTTGTGGGTAGTGACGAAGGATGCTGTAGGTTGCAGAGAGACATAGATAAGCTGCAGAGCCGGGCTGAGAGGTGGCGAATGGAGTTTAATGCAGACAAGTGTGAGACGATGCACTTTGGTAGGAGTAACCGGAAGGCAAAGTACTGGGCGAATGGTAAGATTCTTGGTAGTGTAGATGAGCAGAGAGATCTCGGTGTCCATGTACACAGATCCTTGAAAGTTGCCACCCAGGTTGTCAGGGCTGTTAAGAAGGCATACAGTGTTTTAGCTTTTATTAATAGAGGGATCGAGCTCTGGAACCAAGAGGTTATGGTGAAGCTGTACAAAACTCTGGTGCGGCCACACTTGGAGTATTGCGTACAGTTCTGGTCACCGGATTATAAGAAGGATGTGGAAGCTTTGGAAAGGGTACAGAGGAGATTTACTGGGATGTTGCCTGGTCTGGAGGGAAGGTCTTATGAGGAAAGTTTGAGGGACTTGAGGCTGTTTTCATTAGAGAGAAGAAGGTTGAGAGGTGACTTAATTGAGACATATAAGATAATCAGAGGGTTAGATAGGGTGGATAGGGTGAGCCTTTTTCCTAGGATGGTGACGGTGTGCACGAGGGGACATAGCTTTGAATTGAGGGGTGAAAGATAGAGGACAGATGTCAGAGGTAGTTTCTTTATTCAGAGAGTAGTAAGGGAATGGAACGCTTTGCCTGCAACGGTAGTAGATTCACCAACTTTAGGTACATTTAAGTCGTCATTGGACAAGCATATGGACGTACATGGAATAGTGTAAGTGAGGTGGGCTTCATATTGGTATGGCAGGTCGGCACAACATCGAGGGCCAAAGGGCCTGCACTGTGCTGTAATGTTCTATGTTCTATGTTCTAATTGAGAATAGGCTTGGAGATCGCTTTATGGAGCCCCTACACTCGGTTTGCGACAAACGATAACATCTCCCAGTTGCAAAGCACTTCAACTCCTCCTCCCACTCCCTGGACAACTTGCTTATCCTGGGCCTCCTCCAGGTCATAATGATGCCACCTGGAAACTGGAGGAACAGCACCTCATATTCCACCTTGGAAGCCTACAATCCAGTGGTCTCAACATGAACTTCATTGGCTTCAAAATTTCCCCACCTCCAACCTCATCCAAGACCGGCACCCCCCTCATATCACCGCCTCCTTGACCTGTCCGTCTTCTCTCCCACCTATCCGCTCCACTATCCACCTTCTATCACAGCTCCTCCACTCTATTTATTTCAGAGCCCCTTTCCCCTCTCCCATTTCTTAAGAGGTGTCCAAACCCGAAACATCAGCTTTCCTACTCCGCTGATGCTGCCTGGCCTGCTGTGCTCCTCCAGCTCCACACCTTGTGGTCTTAGAAAAACTTGTGTTATTTTCTCTTGAGATGCACAAGCTGAGGGTAGACTTGATAGAAGTCTATAAAATTATGAAATGCATCGAGAGGGTTGACAGTCAGAATTTCTTTCGCAGAGTTGAAATGTCTAATATGAGAGGGCATACGTTTAAGGTGAGGGGGGAAGTTCAAAGGAGATGTGGCAACACAATTTTTACACAGAGAGTGGGACAATTAAGGGGCTTATAGATAGGCACATGTGAAAGCCTAAAATAGAGCACTATGGACAATGGGCATGCAGGAGAAGTTAGTTTAATTTGGCGTCCTGTCAATGTTGTGGGCTGAATGGCCCATTCCTATGCTGTTCTGTACTTTTCTATGTTCTAATGGAGATTAATTCTCTCCTTCAGAATTTTCTCCAGTAGTCTTCCTGCCAGTAATATGAGACTCACTGGGTTATAGTTCCAGATCTATCTCATCGTGAACCACATCTGCTGTCCTGCAGTCCTCTGGCACCTCCCTGTGGCCAGGGAGGAGTTAAAAATTTGTGTCTGTGTTCCTGTCATTTCCTCGCTCACCTCCCACAACAGCCGAGGATACAACTCATGCAAAGCTGGGGATTTGTCCACTTTTAAACCCATCAAAAGCTCCAATACCTTGTCACTCCCTATGTCAGAATGCTCATGAACATATTGTCCATCTTCTTGAATTCTGTACTTCTGAAAAAAGGTAGATGTGAAATAATCATTTAACTTGGACAATGTCCTTCAGCTCCATTGACTGATTGCCCCTTTTATCTCTTATTGCCCTATATTTTCCCTGGTTATTCTCTTTCTCTTGATGTACTTGAACAGTATTTTGTTTGATTCGATTTACCGTTGTCACGTGTACTAAGATACAGTGAAAAGTGCTGTTTTACCTGCTGTACAGTCAGATCATGCCATACAAAATGCATCAGGGTGGCAGAACAGAGTACAGAATACAGTGTTACAGCCACAGAGAAGGTGCAGAGAGAGAAATCAACATTAAGATTTGGGAGATCCTTTCAAAATTCTGATACCGACGGGGAAAGAGTTGTTCATGATTTGTTGGTGCGTGTATTCAAACTTTTACATCTTCTGCCCGATGGGAGAAATGAAACGGAGCATAACTGGAGTGTGAAAGATCTTTAATTATGTTGGTGCTTCCTGAGGCAGTGGAAAGTATAGATGGAGACAATGGATGCAAGGCTGGTTTGCATGGTGGACTGGGCTATGTTCATGGCTCGCTGTAGTTTCTTGTGATCTAGGGAAGAGCAGTTATCATACCAAGCTGTGATGCATCCAGATCCATCATTCAATGATGTAGCTATAAAACTTGGTAACAGTCTTTGTGACCATGCTGAATATACTAGCCTTTTGAGGAGGTAGAGATGTTGTTGTGCTGTTTTGAACATCATGTCGATGTAGGTAGACCAGGGAAAATCGTTGAAGATATCACCCTTAGAAACTTGATGCTCTCAACTATCTCCATCTCAGCACCATTGATACATAATGTCAATGACCAGCTTCTTCATTTTGCTGATATTGATGGAGAGATTGTGGTCGTGTCACCATGTGACTAAGCACTCAATCTCTTTGCTGTTCTCCATCTCATCATTGTTTGAGATCTGACTACAACAGTAGTGCTGTGGGCAACATGTAAATGGAGTTGAAAAGAATTTGGCCACACAGTCGTGAATGTAAGAAGTATAGTAGGGGAGAATATGCAACCTTGCGGGGCACCAGCATTGAGGGTTTTGGTGGATGAGGTGTTGTTGCCTTTTTTTACTGATTTTGGTATATGAGTGAGGAAATCAAGGATCTAGTTGCAGGGACAGCTGAGATCATAACACCCAGAGTTTAGAGATGAATTTGTTTGGAATTATGATATTAAAAGCTGAGCTGTAGTCAATCGGCCTAGATTCCTTGTCATCGAGATGTTCCGGGGTGAATGTAGGGCCAAGGAGATGGTGTCAGCTGAAGACCTGTTGTGCCAGAAGGAAATTAAAAGGATCAAGGAAATTGTTTAGGCTGGAGTTAGAACATAGAACATAGAACAGTACAGCACAGAACAGGCCCTTCAGCCCACAATGTTGTGCCGACCATTGATCCTCATGGATGCACCCTCAAATTTCTGTGACCATATGCATGTCCAGCAGTCTCTTAAATGACCCCAATGACCTTGCTTCCACAACTGCTGCTGGCAACGCATTCCATGCTCTCACAACTCTCTGCGTAAAGTGAAGGGTGCGTGAGTTGATGTGTGCCATGACTAAACCATTGAAGCACTTCATAATTATGGAGATTGGAGTCACTGGGCAGTAGTCATTGAGGCACGCTGCATGATTTTTCATTTGGCAGCGGGATGATGGTAATCTTGATAGAGGTGGGGATCTCATTAAGGACAGGTTAAAGCAGTCTGCAAATAGTCCCACCAACTGGCCCGCACACAATCTGAGTGCACAGCTGGGGTCTCCATCAGGGCCAGTTGCTTTCTGGGGTTCACTCTCAAGAAGGCCAATCCAACGTCTGTAATGGTGACTGTATGTACAGGTACAACTGAGGCTATTGGGAAAGGTGACACTGTTTCAATGACATTTTCTTCAAAGCCAGTGTAGAAAGCTTTGAGCTCGTCTGTAAGGATGTACTGTTGCCTGCGATTCTCTTAGCTCCCCCAAACTATCCTCTCACTTTGAACTCATGACCCCTAGTAACTGAGTCCCCCACTCTGGGAAAAAGCTTTTCGCTATCCACCCTGTCTATACCCCTCATGATTTTGTAGACCTCAATCAGGTCCCCCCTCAATCTCCGTCCTTCTAATGAAAATGGTGAAACAATGTCACCATTCTCTCCCCAATCTTACCCACCAGTGTATTCTCATGCCCCATCTGTGCTCTTTTAATTGCTAGGGGAGGCAATGGCCAAGAGGTATTATAGCTGGACTGTTAATCCAGAGACCCAGATAACATTCTGGGGTCCCAGGTTCATAATCCTGTGACGACAGGTGGTAGAATTTGAATGCAATAAAATACTTGGAATTAAGAACCAAATGATGACCATGAATCTATTGTTGATTGTTGGGAAAAGCCCACCTGAGTCACTAATGTCTATTAGGGAAGGAAACTGCCATCCTTACCTGGTCTGACCTACATGTGACTCCAGGCCCACAGCAATGTGGTTGATTTGTAACTACCCCCTGGGCAATTAGGGATGGGAAATAACTGTTGCCTACCCAGTGATGCCCTTATCCTGTTAATGAATAAAGGGTATATTCTACTACTCCCTGCACCTCCTATACCCCTCTAGAGCCTCTGTTGTTTGCTTCCTTTGTACCTGTTACATATCTCTCCAATCATTTTTATCCACTCTTGAATATTCCTGCGGTCCTCTACGCCTGTTGCTTCCACATTTCACCCAAAAGGGAACATACTGGGCCTTCTCTTCCCTCAGCACCTTCTTGAATACCTCACTGTGTGGGGTTTGCCGTTGCTACCCATTGCTAGGGCTCCTTGAACAGTCAGTCGAATACGACCTTGATATCAAGGGTTGTCACTCTCAGCCCACCTCTGGACCTGAGCTCTTTTGTCCATGTTTGAACCAATGCCAGGTTGTATTTGTCCTGCTTTTTGTGCACAGGACATACTTGGGTAATTTTCCACAATGTCGGGTAGATCCCAGTGTTGTAACTGTACTGGATCAGCTTGACTAGGGGAGTGGCAAGTTCTGGAGCACAAGTGTTCAGTACTATTGCCCGGATGTTGTCTGGGCCCGTAACGTTTGAAGTATCCAGTATCAAAGATTAAAGAACAAAGAAAATTACAGCACAGGAACAGGCCCTTCGGCCCTCCAAGCCTGTGCTGATCAAGATCCTCTGTTTAACCTGTCATCTATTTTCTAACGGTCTGTGTCCATTTGCTCCCTGCCCATCCATGTACCTGTCCAAATATATCTTAAAAGACGCTAACGTGTCTGCGTCTACCACCTCCGCTGGCAACGCGTTCCAGGCACCCACCACCCTCTGTGTAAAGAACTTTCCACGCATAGCTCCCCCAAACTATCCTCTCACTTTGAACTCATGACCCCTAGTAACTGAGTCCCCCACTCTGGGAAAAAGCTTTTCGCTATCCACCCTGTCTATACCCTTCATGATTTTGTAGACCTAAATCAGGTCCCCCCTCAATCTCCGTCTTTCTAATGAAAATAATCCTAATCTACTCAACCTCTCTTCATAGCCAGCACCCTCCATACTAGGCAACATCCTGGTGAACCTCCTCTGCGCCCTCTCCAAAGCATCCACATCCTTTTGGTAATGTGGCGACCAGAACTGTACACAGTCCTCCAAATGTTGCCGAACCAAAATCCTATACAACTGCAACATGACCTGCCAACTCTTGTACTCAATACCCCGCCCGATGAAGGAAAGCATGCCATATGCCTTCTTGACCACCCTATTGACCTGCGTTGTCACCTTAAGGGAACAATGGACCTGAACACCCAGATCTCTCTGTTCATCAATTTTCCCTAGGACTTTTCCATTTACTGGAGAGTTCGCCCTTGAATTTGACCTTCCAAAATACACCACCTCGCATTTGCCCAGATTGAACTCCATCTGCCATTTATCTGCCCAACTCTCCAGTCTATCTATATTCTGCTGTAATCTCTGACAATCCACTTCACTATCTGCTACTCCACCAATCTTAGTGTCATCTGCAAACTTGCTGATCAGACCACCTACACCTTCCTCCAGATCATTTACATATATCACAAACAACAGTGGTCCCAGCACAGATCCCTGTGGAACACCACTGGTCACAGGCCTCCATTTTGAGAAACTCCCTTCTACTACTACTCTCTGTCTCCTGTTGCCCAGCCAGTTTTTTATCCATCTAGCTAGCACACCCTGGACCCCATGTGACTTCACTTTCTCCATCAGCCTGACATGGGGTACCTTATCAAATGCCTTACTGAAGTCCATGTATATGACATCTACAGCCTTTCCCTCATCAACCAACTTTGTCACGTCCTGAAAGAATTCTATTAAGTTGGTAAGACATGACCTTTCCTGCACAAAACCATGTTGCCTATCACTGATAAGCCCATTTTCTTCCAAATGGGAATAGATCCTATCCCTCAGTATCTTCTCCAGTAGCTTCCCAACCACTGACATCAGGCTCACCGGTCGATAATTACCTGGATTATCCTTTCTGCCCTTCTTAAACAAGGGGACAACATTAGCAAGTCTCCAGTCCTCCAGACCTCACCCGTGTCTAAGGATGCTGAAAAGATATCTGTTAAGGCCCTCGCTACTTCCTCTCTCACTTCCCTCAGTAACCTGGGATAGATCCCATCCGGACCTGGGGACTTGTCCACCTTAACGTCTTTTAGGATACCTAACACTTCCTCCTTCCTTTTGTCAACTTGACCTAGAGTAAGCAAACATCTATCCCTAACCTCAACATCCGTCATGTCCCTCTCCTTGGTGAATACTGATGCAAAGTACTTGTTCAGAATTTCACCCATTTTCTCTGACTCAGCACATAACTTTCCTTCTTTGTCCTTAAGTGGGCCAATCCTTTCTCTCGTTACCCTCTTGCTCTTTATATATGAATAAAAGGCTTTGGGATTTTCGTCAACCATGTTTGCCAGTGATATTTCATGTCCTCTCTTAGCCCTCTTAATCCCTCGTTTCAGATTCACTCTACATTCCCAATATTCTTGCAAAGCTTTATCTGTCTTCAGTCGCCTAGACCTCATGTATGCTTCCGTTTTCTTCTTGGCTAGTCTCACAATTTCACCTGTCATCCATGGCTCCCTAATCTCACCTTTTCCATTCCTCATTTTCACAGGGACATGTCTCTCCTGCACGCTATTCAACCTCTCCTTAAAAGCCTCCCACATATCAAATGTGGATTTACCTTCAAACAGTTTCTCCCAATCTACATTCCTCAGATCCTCCCGAATCTTGGTATAGTCAGCCTTCCCCCAGTTTAGTACTCTTCCTTTAGGGCCACTCCCATCCTTGTCCATGAGTATTGTAAAACTTACGGAATTGTGGTCGCTATTTCCAAAGTAGTCCCCTACTGTAATTTCAACCATCTGGCCGGGTTCATTCCCCAACACCAGGTCCAGTGTGGCCCCTTCCCGAGTTGGACTACATACACACTGCTCTAGAAACCCTTCTGGACACACCTTACAAATTCTGCTCCATCTTGACCCCGAAAACTGAGTGAATCCCAGTCAATGTTGGGAAAATTAAAATCTCCCATCACCACCACCCTGTTTCTCCTGCACCTTTCCATTATCTGTTCACATATTTGTACCTCTATCTCACGCTCGTTGTTGGGAGGCCTGTAGTACAGCCCCAACATTGTTGCTGCACCCTTCCTGTTTCTGAGTTCTGCCCATATTGCCTCACTGCTCGGGTTCTCCATGGGGTCCTCCTTCACTACCGCTGTGATGTCGTCTTCGACCAGTTCTGCAACTCCTCCACCCCTTTTACCTCCCTCTCTATCCTGCCTGAAGCATCAATATCCTGGGACAACTAGTTGCCAATCATGCCCTTCCCTCAACCAAGTCTCAGTAATAGCAATAACATCATACTTCCAGGTACCGATCCAAGCCCTAAGCTCATCTGCCTTGTCTACTACACTTCTCGCATTAAAACAACTGCACCTCAGACCACCTGTTCCTTTGTGTTCGTCATCTGCTCCCAGACTACTTTTCCCTTTAGTCACACTGACTCCATTATCTAGTTCCCTACAGGCTTTCGTTTCCACCTCTTTTCTGTCCAATATTTGGTTCTCACCCCCCTGCCACATTAGTTTAAACCCTCCCCCACAGCATTAGCAAAAGCACCGTCAAGGACATTGGTTCCAGTCCGGTTCAGGTGTGGACCGTCCAATTTGTAATAGTCCCACCTTCCCCAGAACCGGTTCCAATGTCCCAAAAATCTGAACCCCTCCCTCTGACACCATCTCTCAAGCCATGCATTCATCCTGGCTATTCTTTCATTTCTGCACTGACTAGCACGTGGCACTGGTAACAATACTGAGATTACTACCTTCGAGGTTCTACTTTTTAACTTGGCTCCTAACTCCCTAAATTCTGCTTGTAGGACCTCATCCTGTTTTCTGCCTATATCGTTGGTGCCTATATGCACCATGACAGCTGGCTGTTCACCCTCCCCCTTCAGAATGTCCTGCAGTCGATCAGAGACATCCCTGACCCGTGCACCTGGGAGGCAACACACCATTCGGGAGTCCCGTTTCCGACCGCAGAACCGCCTATCTACTCCCCTTACAATTGAATCCCCAATGACTATCACCCTTCTACTCTTTTTTCCGCCCTTCTGTACAGCAGAGCCAGCCACGGTGCCATGAAACTGGCTCCTGCTGCCTTCCTCTGGTGAGCCATCTCCCCCAACAGCCGCTGCCCAAATAAATGAAGACCGCTCCCGCTCGAGGTAAGCATTTAAAGTGGGGAAAAAAAAACCTTACCTTCCCGGCAGCCTCCTGGTGCTCTTTCTGTGTGGCTTCAATCATGTCTTCATATCATGTGAAATGAATCAAATTAACTTTTCTTTTCCCCTTTATTCATGAGCAGGATGAGGGCATTGCTGACCAGGCAGCATTCATTGCCCATCTCTAATTGCCTGGAGTGCAGTTTAGAGTCAACCACATTGCTCTCGGTCTGGAGTCATGTGTAGCCCAGACGAGGTAAATATGGCAATTTCCTTCCCTGACTGAAATTAATGAACCAGATAGGTTGTTCCAACAGTGGATTCATGATCATCATTAGATTCTTAATTCCAGATATTTTATTGGATTCAAATTCCACCATCTGCCATAGCAGGATTCGAACCCGGGCCCCCGGAACGTTATCTGGGTCTCTGAATTAGCAGTCCAATGATAATACCACTGGGCCATCACCTCCACATAAGATTTAAGACTGGTATCTACAATGCTTGGGACCACTGGAGGAAGCCAAGATGGATCATCTATTTGGCATTTCAGGCTGAAGATTGTGACAGAAGTGTCAGCGTTATTTTTTCCACTCATGGTCTCAGGGTAATATCGGTAGATCATTAATCCAGAAACTCAGCTAAAGTCCTGGGGACCTGCTATCAAATCCCACATCAGCAGATAGTGGAATTTAAGTTCAACTCAAAAATCTACTGATTACCATAAAACCATTGCTGATTGTCAGAAAAACACATTCGGTTCACTGACATCATTCAGGGAAGGAAACCTGCCATCCTTATCCAGTTTGGCCTACATATGACACTAGACGCACAGCAATGTAGTTGACTCCCACTAGTACTCCCAAATGACCTAGCAAGCCATTCATTGAAGGGCAGCTGGGAACAGGCAATAAACATTGGCCTGACAGTCTTGCCCACACCCCATGGAGTGAGTTTTAAAAAAAAACTGATGTGTCAGACACTTGCATCATTGAGGATGGGGATATTTGTGGAGCCTCCTCCTCCAGTGAGTTGTTGAATTGTCCACCACCGTTCATGACTGGATGTGGCAGAATCTGATCAATTGGGTGTGGAATTGCCAAACTATTTCTGTAGGTTTTTGAAAACCGAAAGAACTGCAGATGCTGTAAATCAGAAACATAAACTGAAGTTGCTAGAAAAGCTCAGCAGATCTGGCAGCATCTGAGAAGGAAAATACAGAGTTAATGTTTCAGGTTCAGTGACTCTTCCTCAGAACTAAGGGTGGCAGGCAAAATATTAGTTTATATGCAGAAAATAGGGGAGGGGGATGGGGTAAAGAGTAAACCATAGTAGAAAGCCTAAAGATGGAGAGGAGCAGTTAATGATCTGGCCAGGACGGTGAATAGTTGTTAATAGTTGCAGGGCAGCTGGAACCAGCAAAATATTCCTCTGATGCCTAATGCTTCAAAATTTCCAGTTTGCCAGTTCCAGCTGCCTCCTTTTTACCATGGACGTGCAATTCCTTTACGCGCCCATTCCCCACTAGGAGGCTCTTAGGACTCTCTGCTTCTTTCTGGAGCAGAGTCCTGAGCCATCCCCATCCACCACCGCCCTCCTCCGCTTGGCCAAGCTCATCCTCACCCTCAACAACTTCTCTTTATACTCCTCTCATTTTCATCAGGTAAGAAGGGTGGCCATGGGTGCCCACATGGGCCATAGTTATGCCCGTTTGTCTGTGGGGTACCTGGAACATTCCTTGTTCCGGTACTATTCCTTGTTCCAGTCCTATTCTGATACACCAATTCCTCGATATTTCTGTTTCCATTTCTGGGCATTGACTGGCGACTAATATCCACTACAAAGCCACTGACTCCCACAGCTACCTGGACTATACATCCTCATACCCCACTTCCCGTAAAGACTCCTTCCCATTCTCTCAGTTCCTCCGTCTCCGGCATATATGTTCCGATGAGGCCAACTTCGACAAGGGAGACTCCGAAATGTCCACCTTCTTCCTCAACTGAGAATTCCCCAGCTCTGTGGTTGACAGGGCCCTCAACCAGCTCTGACCCACCTCCTGCACTTCCACCCTCACCCCTTCTCTTCCCTCCCGCAACAGTGATAGGGTTCCCTTTGTCCTTACGTATCATCCCACCAGCATCCACATCCAGAAGATCATCAGAGGCCATTTTCACCACTTGCAGCAAAATGCCACCACCAGGCACATATTCCCCTCCCCTCCTTTATTTACCTTCCGCAGGGACCATTCCCTCTGGGACACCCTGGTCCACCCTTCCTTCACCCCTAACACTTTCCCACAGCCCTACGGCACCTTCCCCTGTAACCGGCGAAGGTGTGACACCTGCACATTTACCTCCTCCATCCCCAGTATCCTAGGGCCCAAACATACCTTCCAGGTGAAGCAACACTTCAGCTGCACTTCCCACAATCCAGTCTACTGCATTCGCTGCTCACAATGTGATCTCCTCTACATTGGGGAAATGAAGCGTAGACTGGGTGACCACTTTGCAGAACATCTGCTCACAAAAAAGACCCTGAACTACCTGTCAATTTAACGCACCACCCTGTTCCCTGACCAATATGTCTGTCTCCAGCTTACTGCAATGTTCTAGCAAAGCTCAACACAAGCTGGAAGAACAGCACCTGATTCTCCGCTTGGGGGTCTTGCAGCCCTGCAGACTCAATATTGAGTTCAATAATTTTAGGACCTAAACAGTCCCATGTCTCAGCCCCCTACCCTACACACGAGGCCTTGTTACCACTTAGCCTGCCATTACACACCCACTGTTATTAGTCACCAATAGCCCCCTTTAACAACTATTCACCATCCTGGCCAGATTGTTATCAGCTCCTTTGTCTGTACAACTGCTCTTCTCTCTCTTTAGACTCTATCCTATCATTTACTCCCTACCCCACCCACCTCCCTATTTTCTGCATATACGCTGACGATTTCCCACCCACCATCAGTTCTGAGGAAGGGTCACTGGGCCTGAAACGTTAACTCTGTTTTTTCTAAGATTTTATATCCCATGTACATTCCATTGTGAAGAAAAAACAAAGTGAGGTAATCCAGCTCAATGGAGACCAGAGTATAAATAACAGGCAGGAAATCAGAAAAGCGCTTCATCGGAGGCTACATTGATGATGTTACCCAGCAGGGTAATGAAACGTCTGTGGAACAATGAACCAGCTCGGCGAGCTAACCAACTACAATATCTGTAGTTCCCTTCACAGATGCTGCCAGACTTGCTGAGCTTTTCCAGTAGGTTTTTGCTTGCACTCTTTGCCACACAAGCAGTCCTGCGACTAATATCGCCAGACGCTGCTGAATTCTAACGGGCTCATAGAGGTACTGACAGAGACAGTAACTCTGATTTCAATCTTAACCTGAATCTCATACCCAGAGTATGGTGCAGAATCCCACGTTAATCAAAATTGTATCAGGGATAATGGGAACTGCAGAAGCTGGAGAATCCGAAATAACAAGGTATACAGCTGGATGAACACAGCAGGCCAAGCAGCATCAAAATTGCTTCTGTTTGTTCCTTTCCACAGCTATGTCACAAGAGTCAACAGATACAGTAATTACAACCGACTTTCAGACAAGTACTTCAATTTATTCAGGTGAGTAATCTTCTCAATAAACCCCTCAAATTTACTCAACATTCAATCATTGATATGATCCCATTTGATTATAAAATATAGGTGCAGAATTGGGGTATTTGACCTATCGAGTTTGTTCAACCAATCAATCTTTGCTGATATGTTTCTCAGTCCAATTCTTCTGCCCTTTTCCCTGTAACCCTTGATCCCTTTGCCAATCAAAACTCTATCTCCGTCGTAAATACATTCAATGACTTGGCTTCTACTTATTTATTTGTAACCTCTCTCCGTTCCAATTTAGCACATTACTTGCATACAGATTCATTCCATGTAGAGGTAATAGCCTAGTGGTATTATTGCTGGACTGTTAATCCAGAGACTCAGATAATGCTCTGAAGACCTGGGTTTGAATCCCACTATGGCAGATGGTGGAATTTGAATTCAATAAAATATCTGGAATTAAGAATCTAAAGATGACCATGAATCTATTGTCGATTGTTGGGAAAACCCATTTGGTTCACTGATGTTCTTTAGGGAAGTAAACTGCCATCCATACCTGGTCTGGCCTCCAAGTGACTCCAGACCCACAGCAACGTGGCTGATTCTTAACTATCCTCTGGGCAATTAAGGATGGGCAATAAATGTTGCCTACCAGTGACGCTCTCATTATGTGAATGAATGAATAAAGGAAGTACTCATTCCTGTCACTTGTACACTGTGACCATCACTGATGCTGACTAACACACTTGCTATTAATGAAGAGAGCTGATGGAGTTCCTGTATAAGAGCTTTAAGGATCTTTGGGCTGTGCTGGAAGATTTATAACATTGATTATACACTTTCAAATTAGTGGCCAATGGTTTTGTTTCAGTGCTGTGATGGAATTTTTATAAAGGCCACAAAGTCACTTTGGAACAGTGAAATCAATATCCCTTGGAAGAAAGCATTTGAATACCATAGAGTGGAGACTGGGTGGAGTCCTCTGGTAATAATGGGTAAAATGTTTTACTTTTGGATTCATGACATGCAGAGTAAACACATCAAGGCAAGCAGTTTAGGCATGATTTTAAACAGAAAAATCAATGTTTTAGTTCGTAAGATGATTAGAAATTTCTGTCTGAGGAGTCTTAGTGGATTTCTGCAGTGCATCTTGTAGGTAGTACAAGATAATAAAGTGTGGAGCTGGATGAACACAGCAGGCCAAGCAGCATCTCAGGAGCAAAAAAGCTGACATTTCAGTCCTAGACCCTTCATCAGAGAGGGGGATGGGGTGAGGATTCTGGAATAAATAGGGAGAGAGGGGGAGGTGGACCTAAGATGGAGAGAAAAGAAGATAGGTGGAGAGGAGAGTATAGGTGGGGAGGTAGGGAGGGGATAGGTCAGTCCAGGGAAGACGGACAGGTCAAGGAAGTGGGATGAGGTTAGTAGGTAGGAAATGGAGGTGCGGCTTGGGGTGGGAGGAAGGGATGGGTGTGAGGAAGAACAGGTTAGGGAGGCTGGGCTGGTTTTTGGATGCAGTGGGTGGAGGGGAAGAGCTGGGCTGGTTGTGTGGTGTAGTGGGGGAAGGGGACTAACTGGGCTGGTTTTGGGATGCGGTGGGGGAAGGGAAGATTTTGAAGCTGGTGAAGTCCACATTGATACCATAGGGCTGCAGGGTTCCCAAGCAGAATATGAGTTGCTGTTCCTGCAACCTTCGGGTGGCATCATTGTGGCACTGCAGGAGGCCCATGATGGACATGTCATCTAAAGAATGGGAGGGGGAGTGGAAATGGTTTGCGACTGGGAGGTGCAGTCCATGTCCATCATCTTGGATTCTCCAGCATCGGCAGTTCCCATTATCACTAGTAGGTAGTACACACTGCTGCTACTGAGCGTTGGTGGTGGAAGAAGTTGATGCTTGTGGATGTGGTGCCAATCAAGTGGTTTGCTTTGTCCTGGATGGTGTCAAGCTTCTTGAGTGTTGTTGGGGCTGCACCCATCCAGGCAAGTGGGGAGTATTCCATCACACTCCTGATTTGTGCCGTGTAGATGGTGGACAGGCTTTGGGGAATCAGGAGGTGAGTCACTCAGGTGAGCCACAGGACTTAGATTAGCTCACAGGTCAGCACAACATCGAGGGCCGAAGGGCCTGTTCTGCACTGTATTGTTCTATGTTCTGTGACTTAGAGGGAGCTCCTTTCTGACTCACATCCACATCTTGCTTTACGTTAGTTAGGCATTCATGCTTATCTGTACAGATTACCTTGCACTATCTTTGCAATCTTTCCAGCCCTTTGCCCTTTCTATCAATAAGAGGACACAGCATCGAACTGTCCCTGTATTTTTTTTAGTTAGTTCATTGAAATGTCGGAGATTCACTTTGAAGAGTGTTTGCTTCTCCTTCTGCATCACTCTCATTATCTCTGTCATCTTACCAGCTGTCATCACTCACTTCTTCTCATTCTCTTCCCTTCCCAAGGATAATATTTCAACATGTTTGTGTCAGATAACTCATTCTCATTTCTCCAATCAGGAGTATTAACCAGCTAAGAGCTTAAGAAAATAAAAGCTGGAGTAGGTCATTCAGCCCCTCATGCCTGCTCTGCCATTTGATTTGATCCTAGCTGATCTCATCTTGCCCTCAACTCCATTTTCCTGTCCACTTTCCAAAACCTTTCAATGCCATTACGGATTAAAAACCTGCCTTTCTCTTCATTAAATTTACTCAATGTCCACCACTTCTGGGGAGTGAATTCCATGGATTCACAACCGTTTGAGAGGAATAATTTCTCCTCATCTCTGGTTTAAGTGTTGTTCCTTATCCTGAAACTTTGGCCTTTACTAGCTTTCCCAACTGTCTGAACTACTTTATATTGATCACTGAATTTCACTTTCGGGGGGTCCTCTTGCAAAAAGTAACAATACCAAGGCTTCATCTCCCACTTTCATGTCCTTTCTTTCATTTTCACTTGTGAAACTCCAGTGGGGTGGCACGGTGGCTCAGTGGTTAGCACTGCAGCCTCACAGCGCCAGGGACACGGGTTCAATTCCAGTATCAGGCAACTGTCTGTGTGGAGTTTTCACATTCTCCCCTTGTCTGCGTGGGTTTCCTCCCACAGTCCAAAGATGTGCAGGTTAGGTGGATTGGTCGTGCTAAATTGCCCATAGTGTTCAGGGATGTGTAGATTAGGGAGATGGGTCTGGGTGGGATGCTCTGTGGTTTGGACTTGTTGGGCCAAAGGGCCTGTTTCCACACTATCTCTCTGGTTTTGATTTGTTTGCCGTAATCTTTATTGTCATGTTTACTCAAATGCAGGATTAGAGCTTTCCAGCAATTTCTATTTCTGGCAGTATCTATGGAAAGAAATCAGAGTCAATGTTTTGGATCCAGTGACTCTTTATCAGAAGAAAAGGACAACAGTCTTTCTTAAGTGTACTCCCTGCAAGGGCTCAGTCTCCTCCACTTTGGCCCCCTCTGCAGGAAACCTCAGGCTTCTTGCTGTCAACACCACAGACGCCAAAGGATCTGCTTCACTGACACTTCAGCCTCGCTCCAAGCATATTAGGCTCAGGCCCACCGCGGGCTCCCTGCACAGGACCTCCAGCCAACACCATGCTCCCTAGAGTGCTATCACCGCTGCTGCCTCTCTGTCCAGAACTCCAGAAGGTAACTAAAAAAGGACGAGAAGATCAGAGAAGAAAAAGATGCAGCTGGTGTGGTATGTACAGGACTATCATGCTGATGCTGCCATCTTGAATAGCTGGCTCTCTGTCCCCTCCACGCTGTTGGGTCACCCTCTTTCTCTGTCCATGCTGCTGGGTCCCTCTCTCTCCGTGTTGCAGGGTCCCTCTCTCTCCGTGTTGCAGGGTCCCTCTCTGTTTCCTCCATGCTGCTGGCCTGTGCTCGTCCTTTGAAAAGCCTTAAAAGGAAAAGAGAAAAAAGAAGCCAAAGCAAAGAAGAAAGAAAAAAAATAGAAATTTTTAGTGAATTGAGTGTTCATCCAGCTGCACACTATGTTACCTCGGAAAAAATAGTGAATTTTTTAACTCCTCCAAAATAAATGTTTCTCTAAGTGCGTCATATGTGTGATCCATTTTTAATGCCCTTATCCATGTATCAAAATTACTTTGTTTGATCCTTTCAAGCTCAATGTATGTTTGACCAAGGTCCCACCTGAAGTTCCTGAAATATTGTCTGTCAGCTTCTGGTACCAGCTCATATGCACTTAATGCGGCTTTCTTCACTTCCTATACTCCCCAGATCCTTCTCTGATAGTGATTCAAATTGCTCATTAGCTTTACCTACGAACTCTGTTTGGATCAACAAAGTTCGCATGGTCAGCAGCCATTTCATTTGTTCCGCCACTTTCTCAAAAAAGCTTTTGTATCCTTCTTGATTAATGTAGGCAATGCTTGGCCATATTAAACAGACCCCCACACCCCCAGCCTTTGGCTACAATGGGATTGCTCTCCAACATTCTCATCACTACTCCCACTTTTCATCTCTACCTCTACCATTTTAAGTACTTGTGAAATGATTTCTTCCACCCCCAGCAAACTCTTCATGACTGAAAGAGCTATTACAACACAAGGCACGCCCTGTTTATACCAACCAAATGCAACACCCAAAATAAACAAAAACTCTCACCATTCACTGTGTTTGAGTCTGACAATCCTGAACTCAACCTATAATTGCAGATTTTGATCTTGACAAGAGCCCCAGTTTGTTAGAGACAGGACCAAAGCCCCTCAAAGTATATTAAGAAGATAGTGTAGAACCCAGCTTTTTCTTTTTTAAACGTAAGCGCCAGGGGTTACATTCCGGGTGCCAATTGATTGTTCAAATTCCTAGACATTATTCATCCATTATAATTAAACTATAACAACAGTAAGAAGAAATTGGAGTAACAACTGTACTGGGAAACTTAACAGAATACTAGAATATTTTATTTCCAAAAAGGAACTGTCCCAATTTAGTAACATCTTGGAAATTACCGCAGAGAGGCCAGTGTGCCATTACCAAGTCATCCTTTTATTTACTCTTGCACAGGACAGGGGCTGTGGCCTGCCAGCTCAGGGCCAGTCACTTGAACTAAGGAGATTCTAATATCATGGCTTTTTGTGTTTTTTTTTGTTAAATTCTTTCTCTTCTTTCTTCTCAGCTGAGGAGATTCTACATCTCCTGGTCACATTGGTCAGCGAGAGCTTTCATTATTGACCAGGTTAACATTGCCAATTAAAGACTTAGTAGTCAATGAGGTCCACCTGGTTCCATTCACTACATCCTTTCCCCTGTAAGTCTGGGGATGTAGGGTTAGTGCTTGGCTTGTAGTTTTTCCTGTGACATTTTCACCCCAGGTCCAGTTCCTCTGTTTTGGACTCTGACACAGGTGGAGTGTACTGGACGGTAACCTATCTTGCATCCGGAGCATCTTGGGAGAATTTCTTTGTCTCCTTCTGGCGGTAATAATATCTAGGCTGCATCCATCTTGGACTCTGAGGTTTTTCAAATGCTCAGTGGAGGGGAGAACTATTGCTTTCTGACAGGCCTTTCTGACTGTTCTGAGGGGCCAGGCATGTTCTGCCCCATTTGTAAGGTAAGAGCTTTCAGGTGATCTTCAGGACTGTCTCACCTCCCAGAACGTTGTAAGCCACGGCACCTGAAATCGCATTGACCTCGCCTCGTACCCATGCAGGGCCAATTCTGTGGTTCTGACTCTAGACTTTACCCCCTGATATAAACTGTCTCTTGGTTAGAGGAGACATTGGTGTTCCTGCTGCTGTTTGCCCTCACCCCTCCCTTGAGAATACTAATATAGTGCAGAGTCTTCTCTCCATCAGCAACTCTGCTGGAGCTGTCCCTGTAGTTGCATATGGGAGGGTCCCAAAATTAAACAGGAGCTGGGACAGTTTCCGATCAAGTAACATTGTAGGCTGCTTCTTTAAGCCTGCCTTCAACATTTGGATTGGTCTTTCTGCCAGACCATTTGACAATGGATGGGATGGAGCTGTCCTTATGTGCCAAATGCCAGTGAACTTGTGGAAACACTCAAATTCTCTGCTGGTGAATGAACAGTCCTTGACCATAAGACCATAAGACATAGGAGCGGAAGTAAGGCCATTCAGCCCATCAAGTCCACTCCGCCATTTAAATCATGGCTGATGGGAATTTCAACTCTACTTTCCTGCACTCTCCCCATAGCCCTTGATTCCTTCTGAGATCAAGAATTTGTCGATCTCTGCTTTGAAGGCATCTAACGTCCCGGCCTCCACTGCACTCTGCGGCAATGAATTCCACAAACCCACCACTCTCTGGCTGAAGAAATGTCATCTCATTTCAATTTTAAATTTACCCCCTCTAATTTTAAGGCTGTGCCCACAGGTCCTAGTCTCCTCGCCTAACAGAAACAACTTCCTAGCATCCACCCCTTCTAAGCCCTACATTATCTTGTAAGTTTCTATTAGATCTCCCCTCAACCTTCTAAACTCTAATGAGTACAATCCCAGGATCCTTAGCGTTCATCATAGGTTAAACCTACCATTCCATGTATCATCCGTGTGAATCTCAGCTGGACACGCTCCAGGGCTAGTATGCCCTTCCTGAGGTGTGGGGCCCAAAATTGGACTAAAACTGCTAGAAATCTTTGTATCGTGAATGATGTTCGCGGGATGGGGTGCAAATGTGAGGCTAGCCAAGAGAAAAAAGGAAGCATACATAAGGTCAAGGCAACTGAAGACAGACGAAGCTTTGGAAGAATATCGGGAGTGTAGGGCGAATCCTAAATGAGGAATTAAGAGGGCTAAGAGGGGACATGAGATATTGCTGGAAAACATGGGTAAGGAAAATCCCAAAGCCTTTTATTCATATATAAAGAGCAAGAGAGTAACTAGAGAAAGGATTAGCCCACTTAAGGACAAAGAAGGAAAGTTATGCGTTGAGTCAGAGAAAATGGGTGACATTCTTAATGAGTACTTTGCATCGGTATTCACCAAGGAGAGGGACATGACGGATGTTGAGGTTAGGGATAGATGTTTGCTTACTCGAAGTCAAGTTGACATAAGGAAGGAGGAAGTGTTGGGTATCCTCAAAGACATTAAGGTGGACATTTGCCCAGGTCCGGATGGGATCTATCCCAGGTTACTGAGGGAAGTGAGAAACGAAATAGCCGGGGCCCTAACAGATATCTTTGCAGCGTCCTTAGACACAGGTGAGGCCCCAGAGGACTGGAGACTTGCTAATGTTGCCCCCTTGTTTAAGAAGGGTAGCAAGGATAATCCAGGTAATTTTCAACCGGTGAGCCTGACGTCAGTGGTAGGGAAGCTGCTGGAGAAGACACTGAGAGATAGGATCTATTCCCATTTGTAAGAAAATGGGCTTGTTAGTGATAGGCAACATGGTTTTGTGCAGGAAAGGTCATGTCTTACCAACTTAATAGAATTCTTTGAGTACGTGACAAAGTTGGTTGATGAGGGAAAGGCTGTAGATGTCATATACATGGACTTCATTAAGGCATTTGATAAGGTTCCCCATGGCAGGCTGTGGGGAAAGAGATGTCACATGGGGTCCAGGGTGTGCTAGCTAGATGGATAAAAAACTGGCTGGGCAACAGGAGACAGAGAGTAATAGTAGAAGGGAGTTTTTCAAATTGGAGACCTGTGACCAGTGGTGTTCCACAGGGATCTGTGCTGGGACCACTGTTGTTTGTGATATATGTAAATGATCTGGAGGAAGGTGTAGGTGGTCTGATCAGCAAGTTTGCAGATGACACTAAGATTGGTGGAGTAGCAGATAGTGAAGGGGACTGTCAGAGATTACAACAGAATATAGATAGACTGGAGAGTTGGGCAGATAAATGGCCGATAAAGCTCATTCCAGGCAAATGCAAGGTGATGCATTTTAGAAGATCAAATTCAAGGGCAAACTATACAGTAAATGGTAAAGTCCTGGTGAAAGTTGATGAACAGAGAGATCTGGGTGTTCAGGTCCATTGCTCCCTGCAGGTGGCAACGCAGGTCAATAGGGTGGTCAAGAAGGCATATGGCATGCTTTCCTTCATCGGGTGGGGTATTGAGTACAAGAGTTGGCAGGTCATGTTGCAGTTGTATAGGACTTTGGTTCGGCCACATTTGGAGTACTGTGTATAGTTCTGGTCGCCACATTACCAAAAGGATGTGGATGCTTTGGAGAGGGTGCAGAGGAGGTTCACCAGGATGTTGCCTGGTATGGAAGGTGCTAGCTATGAAGAGAGGTTGAGTAGATTAGGATTATTTTCATTAGAAAGACGGAGATTGAGGAGGGACCTGATTAAAGTCTACAAAATCATGAGGGGTATAGACAGGGTGGATAGCAAGAAGCTTTTTTCCCAGAGTGAGGGACTCAATTACTCGGGGTCATGAGCTCAAAGTGAGAGGAGTAAGGTTCATGGGAGAGATGCGTGGAAAGTTCTTTACACAGAGGGTGGTGGGTGCCTGGTATACATTGCCAGCGGAGGTGGTAGACATAGACACGTTAGTGTCTTTTAAGATGTATCTGGACAGGTACATGGATGGGCAGGGAGCAAAGGGATACAGACCCTTAGAAACATAAGAATAAGCATATGGAGGTACATGGAATCGTGTAGGTTAGATGGGCTTGAGATCGGTATGACAGGTCGGCACAACATCGAGGGCCGAAGGGCCTGTACTGTGCTGTAATGTTCTATGTTCTATGTTCTAAAATAGATGACAGGCTTAGACAGAAGATCTGGATTGGCACAGACTTGGAGGGCCAAAGGGCCTGTTCTTGTGCTGTAATTTTCTTTGTTCTTTGTTTGTTCTTTCTTTGATTGGTAGTTTCTGGAACATTATGAAAATCAGGATTCCTCCCCTTCAAGATGATGTGGGTCATCTCTGAGGCTGGAGTTGATTTCTTTTTCTCCTCCTCTCCATGTAAAACATTTTATTCCCTGTCAAAAGAAAGGCCCGTTCGATCTTTGAGAAGCCAATGTGGGATCTGGCGGGTACAGCAATGCAATTGCTGAGCCCGCTTTCAGGACTTGGCAAAAGAGTTGGCACTGCCCCCTTTCTGATGCCGGTCAAGGAGTCTGTAACTTTTAGGGGTGCATGGCGGGTCTGTGGTTCGCACTGCTGCCTCACAGATCCAGGGACCTGGGTTCAATTCCACCATCGGGCAGCTATCTGCGAGGAGCTTGCACATTCTCCCCATGTCTGTGTGGGTTTCCTCCCACAGTCCAAAGATGTGCAGGCTAGGTGGATTGGCCATGGGGAAATGCAGGCAGGGTGGGATGCTCTTCAGAGGGCGGTGTGGACTTGTTGGGTAGGATGGCCTGTTTCCACACTGTACAGGATTCTATGATTCTATTCTGTGGCTTCTATTTGCAGTACTGCCTTATCTTCCTTCAGTAGCCCTAGAAGAGGTTCCTGATCTGTTACTATGACAAATTCCTGTCCATTAAGGTGCTGGTGGAACTTCTCACACAGAAGATGACCGCTAACTCTTCCTTCTCTATCTGGGCATGTTTGCGTTCAGCATCTGCCAGAGTACAGGAAGCATATTGGCTGTTCCTCTTTGTTGAGCCACCATGAGCCAACACTATCCTGATCCTGTACAGGGAGGCATCGCATGTCAGCACTACCTCTTGCTTCAGATCGTAAAAGGCCAATCGCTCCTTTTTCACATCTGTAAAGGCTACTTCTTGGCTTCATTTCCAAGGCTGACCCTTTTCCATTTTTTCCCTTCTAAGGCATACGGCCACCTGGGAGAAATGTTTAAGCACTATGTCGAAGTTCTCCAAGTACTCTTTATTGATCTTCCCTGTTATTATATGATAAATGGCAACCCAGGGTGGTTGATGAAAAATGTTCTCTGTGGTCCGCTGGAAAAGACTGCAGGCTGATGATACCCCAATGGCAGTCTTGTATATAGGTGTAAACCCTTAGGATTGTAGGGTAGGGTATGCGTGGGATTCCTCATCCAGCCGTGATTTGCAGGTTGGCATGACTCATGTCCAGCATCGTAAAGGACAGCTGCCCTGCCAGTATGTGTACAAGTCCTTGATGCCAGGGGCTGGGTATTTATCCAGCTGTGAAAGCCATTTACTGTTTGCTTAAAATCCCCACAAGTGCAAACCAATCCATCAGGCTTCACAATCGATTTGACTGGTGTTGCCCATTCTGCAAACTGTACTGGTTTGATGATTCCTTCATTTTCCAGCCTCCTGATTTCTTCCCACAAAGCAAATGGCACTGGGCAGGCCTTGCAAAATCATGAAATTGCTTCCTGGTCAACATGGAAAGTGGCTTTGGCCCCTTTAATAGTCCCTAGACCCTCCTCAATACACCTGGATATTTTGCTCAAACTTCACTGAGGCAGCCATTTCTGAAAGAAAAATGTGGAGCCAATCAAGTTGAATCTTTCTCAGCCGTTCAGCCCCAATAAGCTTGGATATGAGCCTTTCACTACCTTCAGCACTGACTACACCAACTGCTTCTCATAAGGGACCAGAACCAAAGTTGTATCCTTAATCTGCAACGGTTCCCCAGTGTATGTTCTTAGTTTGGCTGAGGTCTTGCTCAAACTTAAGAGTTTGAGTCCTGAGCAAATCTTGTTAAAGACAGCTTCTGCAGTCACAGACATAACTGTGCGGGTATCAACCTCCATGGGACCTGGGTGACTGTTTAACCAAACACTAATTTTAATTGGTTCCAAAATTAGTTGTCACTAAGCAATTAAACTGTTCCAACCCACATGTAGGGGGACTTTCCAGGGTGTGTACTCTCCGGGATACTGGCCTATGAGTTCTCTTACTCAGGTCAGCCCTTGCAGGGCTCCTTTGCTGTCTCCAGTCCACATACCAATAGCAACTACAATGGTTTGCTGGCCCATATCCTGAGGAATATTTCAGCCACTTGGCCAAGGCTTGGCTTCGTTGTGGGGTTCTACTGTGGGCTGGCCAAGGGGCCCCTCTGCTCAGGATACACCCTGCATGAGGCTTTGTGATTGCCTACGCTGAAGTGGTGTTCTCCAAGCTCAGTCAGACAGGTGAACATAGAACATAGAACATTACAGCACAGTACAGGCCCTTCAGCTCTCGATGTTGTGCCGACCTGTCATTACCAATCTCAAGCCCATCTAACCTATACTATTCCATGTACGTCCATATGCTTATCCATGGATGTCCACTGCCACTGGGATGCCCTGTAGCTCCCAAGCTCCACTTGCTGCATTTTCTAATGACACAGCCAGTTGTAGTGCCTGTTTGAAATCCAGTTGGGCTTTCGCTAGTCGGTACTTTTGCATGGTTACATCATTAATCCCACATACCAAACAGTTTCTCAGTATCACATGCGGGGTCTAGGCCCGAAACGTCAGCCTTCCTGCTCCTCTGATGCTGCTTGACTTGCTGTGGTCATCCATCTACCACCTTGTTACCCCTTAACCCAAAACTACATGCCTCTGCCAGTCACATCAAACCTTGTCAAAAATCCTGATATGATTCCCCTGATGTTCTCTAACAGCCAAATAAATCTGATGCCATCTCAGAATTTGAGGAGGTTTCATTCATTAACCAATTCTATCAATTCTTGGAAGGGGCTTTAGTGTCTGATGCCTCTGGATGTGTCGTTTATAACCGAGAATGCTCGCAGTCTGAAGGATTACTCATTTCTTTTCATCTGCCCCAATGTCATTTGCCCAGAAAAAATATTGCATTCTTTCTACATGTTGGGCACAGTCTTTGGGGCATCATGTCTGTAAGGTTTACCCTAACTCCAAGATGATTGTTGCAAGTGAATGTTCTTCTGCCGTATTGTTTTCTCCCATTGCCACTGACATAACTGCACAAGGGCTGGAATCCTGTCACTAAGTCATCATCTCTTCTATCCTTCCCCCTGCCTCACTACCTTCCTTCTATTTATTTCTGGGCTACCTGCCTCCTCCCCAGTCAGTCATTGACTTTCCTACTCCTCAACTGCTGTCTGACCTGTTGTGCTTGTCCAACCTCACACCAGTAGACTGTGGCTTGCAACATCTGCAGTTCTTGTTGTCTCCTTCTTTTAACTTGTGCTGTCAGTTTAAAAATGAGATGTGCTGTGTTAGACTGGCTTCGGGAAGAGGTCCTGTAAGTTTCACAGTGGTATGTGCTGTGTCAGACGGGGTTAGGCAGGGCGTCTCTGCATCAACAAATTTAGACAAGACTGTACACTGAATCCTCTCAGACACTCATATGACGGTGTCTCAATCGAAAAATGTCAGACAGCAGGCCTGTGACAGCAACTGTCAGTGTCATGGACTGAATGGCCTGTGGAATTTTCTGCCACAGAAAGTGATTGATGCCCAATCAAGAAGAAGATAGATACAGTTCTTCAAATGACTGTGCGATGGTCACTCTTACTGATACTGACATGGACAGATGCAACTGCAGCCGGCAGATTAGTGAGGATGAGGTTAAGTATGTTTTTCCCTCTTGTTGGTTCCCTCACCACCTGCCGCAGACCCAGTCTCATAGCTATGTCCTTTAGGGGCCGACCAGCCTGATCAGTCATACTGCTGCCGAGCCACTCTTGGTGGTGAACACTGAAATACCCCATCCAGAGGGCATTTTGTGCCCTTTCCACTCACAGTGCTTCCTGTATGTGTTGTTTAACATGGAGGAGAACTGATTCATCAGTCGAGGGAGGACGGTAGGTGGTAAAGAGCACATGGTATTTAACCTGAAGCCAAGAGGCTTCATGGACTCCAGAGTCAATGCTGCGGACTCCCAGAGCAACTCCCTCATGACCAAATGGTGATGATGGTGTCTGGGACTTTGTGAGTGTGACTATGTCAGGCTGTTGATTGACTCGTCTGTGAGACAGCTCTCCCAATGTTGGAACTGACCCCCAGATGTTAGTGAGGAGGACTTTGCAGGGTCGAAAGGGCTGTTTCTGCCGTTGTCTTTTCCAGTGCCCAGGTTGATGCCAGGTGATCCGTCCGGTTTCAATATCTTAAGATTTTCTGGTGATCGTTATGACTGAGTGTCTCACTTGGTCATGTCAGAGGGAATGGTTGATGTGAAATCTTCTCATTGGGCAAGAAGGGATGGTTTAGCTGCTGTTTACCAAATCCCCAAAAATGCAGCAGAAATCTCAAATGCACCATCAAACCAGTCAGTAGAGTGAATAACAAAATGGCAGTGTGTGTGGTGTGTGATTGGTTCGAACTTGAAGAAAGGGGAATACTGCTGAGGTTTTAAGGCTGTTCTTTCCTGTCAGTCCGTTACTGTGTGCAATGCACCCACTCGCATCAGTCTAATCATTGCCATGAACAGGTGCCTGGCTTGATAGCTTGGAATTGTGCCTCCTGACGTGTTCCTTCTCCATCCCTCTAGGTAGCCCCTTTTCAGAGACATTTGGTGGTCAGGTGGTGGTGCCAGTTTTAACCCTGTCAGTTCTGAGTTTCATCCTCATCAAGCACCTGCTAAAGAGTGGAAAATCATGTGGAACATCAACTGCAGCAAACCCTACAACTCCGATTCATTGTCTGATAAGGTAGGACTCCCCAGAGGGGAAATGAGGCCTGAGGCCCGTCAGTAATTCACAGGCTCTAAAAAACTTCCATAGCATGAGACCGAGACTGTCCACTGTAAACCTGAAATCTGCTCATGGTTAAAACAACGGAGGAACAACAGGGATAATGGGAACTGCAGATGCTGGAGAATCCGAGATAGCAAAGTGTGGAGCTGGATGAACACAGCAGGCCAAGCAGCATCTTAGGACCCTAAGATACCGTTTAAAGAAGCATTTGACACAATGCAAACCCCTGAGAGGAAAAGGCTGTACAGAACAAAAACAGTCATGGACAACTAAAGAGATAAGAAACAGCATAAAACTAAAAGTAAGATGTTACAAAAAGAAAACACAGATCCTGTTGAATGGGAAAGACGTAAAGACCAGAAAAGTGCCACGAGGCATCTTTTAAGAGCTTTGAAAGGGGATTATGAAAAGAAACTTGCCAAAGACATCAAAATCAATAAGAAAATAAAATGTGAGGCTGGATGAACACAGCAGGCCAAGCAGCATCTCAGGAGCACAAAAGCTGACGTTTCGGGCCTAGACCCTTCATCAGGTCTAGGCCCGAAACGTCAGCTTTTGTGCTCCTGAGATGCTGCTTGGCCTGCTGTGTTCATCCAGCCTCACATTTTATTATCTTGGAATCTCCAGCATCTGCAGTTCCCATTATCTCCAAAATCAATAAGAAGAAGTTTTACAGTTATATAAAGGAAAAGTGGGTGGTCAGCAGCAAGGTTGGCCTATGAAAGACAGAAAGTGCGGATATTGTCAGTGACTATGAGGAAATGGCAGACATAGTAAATAATTACTGTGCCTTCTACTGTATCTCCAGTGAAAAAGGTGATAGATTGCAGGATGTCCCAAGCATATTAGTATTGGATTGCTAACTAGAACTGAATAAAATTCATCTGAGTAAATTATCGATGATGAGGAAATTAATGTAATAAAGAGTAACATATCCCACAGGTGAGCTTCATCTTCAGTACTGCCAATTGTGTACACAAGTGTATTTACTTGTTCAGCTTTTGTCTTAGTGCCTAATTGAGAATTTATATTATATCTCACACTATGAAGTTGCTTCATATTTAATCATTTTTATGGGCTTAAGTTTGAAGCATTGTGGAGATGTGGGATTGTGTTCTTTTTAAATGATGTAAATGAAAAGACATATCGAGACTTATTTTAAACAGGAGATTTCCAGGAAGCTACATGGCTCCAGATAATTGTCCTGCGAAATGATCAAGCAAATCGTTCTCACCTATTTTCGTTGGTTGGAAATCGGCAAAGTGTGTATCCGTGTACTTTCTGACTATAAAGAACAAAGACGTGTGTAGGCCAAGACAGGGCAGCTTATAATATACACAACAGCATCACTGAGAACCTGAAATTGGCTACCAGTATAATTCTTCACACATTCACTTTAATATTACCTAATCTTTAAAGATTGTTCTTCTGCAGCAATGATAGTAGTCCTGCCCCTCACTACTGGAGTGAAAGATGTTCACTCCTTTCAGGACTGTAAAGCGGGTTTTCTGAAGTTCAGTATTAAATGAGAATCATGTATTCCTTCAGATTTTTAAAAACTTACTTGTGGTGTGTGGGTATTGCTGGATGCTCCAGCATTTAAAAACTGTCCCTAGTTGCCCTTGAGAAGGTGTTGGTGAGCTTCTTCTTGAGCTGCTGCAGTCCATGTGTTGTAGGTTGACCCACAATGGGACTGAGGGTGCAACCACTTTGCGATCTCAAGTCCAAAGTCGAAGAGCTATGTTCTAGTCTAACTCAAAGAGTCTCGAAGAACAAACAGTTAGAAGTTTATTGTCTTACTGTAACTATTGAAGTGATGATTATTGATATATCTCGAGAGACACTCAGGAACACGGTAATCTCAAATCACTCACAGGAGATTCCATCCTTACTCTGACCAACTCCTAATGGCAGCGTCACAATGGGTGTGTTTACTGCACACAATCAACTATTAATCCTTACAGCTCTATATGCTGTACTATAGATTTGAGTCTATTTCCTGAATCAAGAATTGATAGATGTTTGAGAAGGGAAGGAAGAGACACTAAGGGGGCAGCATGGTGCCTCAGTGGGTACTACTGCTGCCTCACAGCACCAGGGACACAGGTTCAATTCCACCCTCAGGGATTTTGCACATTCTCCCCATGTCTGCGTGGGGGTCTTCCAGGAGCTCTGGTTTCCTCCCACAGTCCAAAGATGTGCAGGCTAGGTAGGCTGGCTGTGCTTAATTGCCCATAGTGTCCAGGGATGTTTAGGTTAGTGGGGTAGACATGGGGAAATGCAGGGGTAGGGGAATGAGTCGGAGTGGGATGCTCTCCAGAAGGACAGTGTACGTTAGTTGGGCTGCGTGGCCTGTTTCCACACTGTAGGGATTCTATGATTCTAATTCATGAACTGACACAAATGATAAAGAGACTGCAGAGTACAGGGAGCTCAAGGTGATTTGCTTTCCATTTAGGGAGGGAGTTCGTGGCTCCAACAGACGACATGGTCCACTTGCACATACCACTGTCTGACACTGCAACAGGTGAGTAATTCAACTCCCTCAATACACAGTCACTGGGTCAAACATCATATGATCAGCCTGAAGCTGAATGGTTCAGTACATATGGTGTGGGGCCAGGACAAACATCATCAATATCACCTTCACTGGCAAATGGACAGATGATAATGCTCATGTCTGAAAATGTTTACAGTCACTCCTGGGAAATGGGCTTTGCAAGCTGGGCCAGCATTTATTGCCCATCTCCAGTTGCCCTTGAGAAGGTGGTGAGCTGTGTTCTTGAACTGCTGCAGTGCGCTTTCACAATGTTGACCATTTGATTGGCACCACATCCACAAACATCCACTCCCTCAACCACTGCCGCTCAGTAGTAACAGTGTAAAGATGTATTGCAGAAATTCATCAAAGATCCTCAGACAGTACCTTTCAAATCCACGACCACTTCAATCTAGAAGGACAAGGGCAGCAGATACTTATGAATACCACCCACTTTCAAGTCCCCCTCCAAGCCACTCACCATCCTGACTTGGAAGTATACCACTATTCCTCAGTGTCACTGGTTCAAAATCCTGAAATTCCCTCCCTCATGGCATTTGGGTCTACACTCGGCACATGGACTGCAGCAGTTCAAGAAGGCAGCCTTCTCAAGGGACAACTATGGATGGGCAAAAATGCTGGCCAGCCAGTGATACCCACATCTCATGACTGAATAAAAAACACAAAGGGGCAGTCTAAAGAAATTCACTACACTGATACTCAATGAGGAGAGGTTCGGTATATCAGGTCTGCAGTTGTTCGAATATAGACAGATGAGAAGTGACCTTATTGAAACATATAAGATACTTAGTGCACTTGACAGGGTGGATTTGGAGATGCTGTTTCCCCTTGTTGGAGATCCTAAGATCAGAGGGTGTACTGTCAGAATAAGGGATTGCACATTTCAGACAGAGATGAGGAGGAATTTCTTCTCTCAGAGGGAAGTGAATCTGTGGAATTCTTTACTACAGAGGGCTATCAAGGCTGTCAGATTAAGTATATTCAAGGCTGACAGAGACAAATTTATAATCAATAAGCGAATTAGGGTTATAGGGAAAACCTGGGAAAGTGGAGTTGAGGATGATCAGATCAGTCATGATCTCAATGGGCAATACAGACTCAGTGGGCTGAATGGCCTCATTCTGTTCTATATTATTGCATCCTATAATAACAATGCTACCCCATCTCCTTTCTTTGCAAAGGATGAAACAGCTTTGAATATTGAGATCCCAGAATTGATCTCTGTGTAACCAATTGTTATGTTTTCATTAATTTGTGGGATGGGGACATCACTATTTGTGCAACATTTATTGCCCCTCCATAGCTGCCATTGAACTGCGTGTCTTGCTAGATCATTCCAAAAGGCAATTAAGAGTTGACCACATTGTTGTGGATCTGAAGTCACATGTCGCCAGACCAAGTGAGGATGGCAGATTCACCTTACTGAAGGACATTAGTGATTTTCTGGATGAAGAGTCTAGTGATAATACCAATAGGCCACCAGCTCCCTCTCTGTAATGGCTATAAGACTGATTGATTGATTGATTATTGTCACATGTACCAATGTACAGTGAAAAGTGCTATTTTGCATGTGATACAGATAAAGTCCATCAGGATAACAGCACAGAATGCAGAGTAAGTTGTTACAGCCACAGAGAAGGTGTAGAGAGAGAGTGAGAAGTCAACATTAAAATTCAAGAGCTCTGTTGAAAAGTCTGACAATAGTAGGGAAGAGGAATCTGTTCATACACATTGATGAGGGTCGAGCTGTGGATGTGGTGTATATGGACTTCAGTAAGGCATTTGATAAGGTTCCCCATGGTAGGCTCATTCAGAAGGTCAGGAGGAATGGGATACAGGGGAACTTAGCTGCTTGGATACAGAATTGGCTGGCCAACAGAAGACAGCGAGTGGTAGTAGAAGGAAAATATTCTGCCTGGAAGTCAGTGGTGAGTGGGGTTCCACAGGGCTCTGTCCTTGGGCCTGTACTGTTTGTAATTTTTATTAATGACTTGGATGAGGGGATTGAAGGATGGGTCAGCAAGTTTGCAGACAACACAAAGGTCGGAGGTGTCGTTGACAGTGTAGAGGGCTGTTGTAGGCTGCAGCGGGACATTGACAGGATGCAGAGATGGGCTGAGAGGTGGCAGATGGAGTTCAACCTGGATAAATGCGAGGTGATGCATTTTGGAAGGTCAAATTTGAAAGCTGAGTACAGGATTAAGGATAGGATTCTTGGCAGCGTGGAGGAACAGAGGGATCTTGGTGTGCAGATACATAGATCCCTTAAAATGGCCACCCAAGTGGACAGGGTTGTTAAGAAAGCATATGGTGTTTTGGCTTTCATTAACAGGGGGATTGAGTTTAAGAGTCGTGAGATCTTGTTGCAGCTCTATAAAACTTTGGTTAGACCGCACTTGGAATACTGCGTCCAGTTCTGGGCGCCCTATTATAGGAAAGATGTGGATGCTTTGGAGAGGGCTCAGAGGAGGTTTACCAGGATGCTGCCTGGACTGGAGGGCTTATCTTATGAAGAGAGGTTGACTGAGCTCGGTCTCTTTTCATTGGAGAAAAGGAGGAGGAGAGGGGACCTAATTGAGGTATACAAGATAATGAGAGGCATAGATAGAGTTGATAGCCAGAGACTATTTCCCAGGGCAGAAATGGCTAGCACGAGGGGTCATAGTTTTAAGCTGGTTGGTGGAAAGTATAGAGGGGATGTCAGAGGCAGGTTCTTTACGCAGAGAGTTGTGAGAGCATGGAATGCGTTGCCAGCAGCAGTTGTGGAAGCAAGGTCATTGGGGTCATTTAAGAGACTGCTGGACATGTATATGGTCACAGAAATTTGAGGGTGCATACATGAGGATCAATGGTCGGCACAACATTGTGGGCTGAAGGGCCTGTTCTGTGCTGTACTGTTCTATGTTCTATGTTCTATGTTCAAACTTTTACGTCTTCTGCCCCATGGAGAAAGGTGGAAGCGAGTATAACTGGATTGGGAGGGGTCTTTGATTTTGTTGGTTGCTTTCCCAAGGCAGCAGGAAGTATAGATGGAGCCAATGGATGGAAGGAAGGTTTGTGTGAGGTGTGTGGTCCCTGATTGACCCTCACTCTGCCATCATCTTGTTTTTCACATAAGTATAGAATGCCTTTGGCTTTTCCTTAATCCTACCTGCCAAGGCTTTTTAATGCCCCCTCTAGCTCTCCTAAGTCCATTCTTCAGTTCCTTCCTGGCTGCCTTGTAGACCTCTAGAGCCCTGTCTGATCTTTGCTTCGTCAACCTTAAGCTTCTTTATTCCTCCTGACTAGATGCTCCACGTGTCTTGTCATCCCAGGTTCCTTCACCTTAGTATCCCTTCCTTACCTCAGTGGGACAAAATATATCTAGCACCCGCAGAAAGTGTATCTTCAACAACCTCCATGTTTCTGTTGTGCATTTCCCAGAGAATATCTGGCCCCAATTTATGTTCCACAGTTCTTGCCTAATAGCATTGCAATTCCCCCTCCCCCAATTAACTATTTTACCATACCGTCTGCTCCCAACCCTCTCCATGAATATAGTAAAGGTCAGGGAATTGTGATCACTTTGACCCAAATGCTCTCCCACTGAGAGATCTGACACCTGATCTGGTTCATTGCCAAGCACCAAATCCAATATGGCCTCCCCTCTCATTGGCCTATCTGCAATTTGAGTCAGAATTCCTTCTTGATCACACCTGACAAAATCTTCTCAATCCAAATTATTTATACTTTGGATCTTCTAGTCTATGTTTCGGAAGTTGAAGACCCCATGATAACAACCTTATTACTTCCAGATAATAAAATGTGAGGCTGGATGAACACAGCAGGCCAAGCAGCATCTCAGGAGCACAAAAGCTGACGTTTCGGGCCTGGACCCTTCATCAGAGAGGGGGATGGGGTGAGGGTTCTGGAATAAATAGGGAGAGAGGGGGAGGCGGACCGAAGATGGAGAGAAAAGAAGATAGGTGGAGAGGAGAGTATAGGTTGGGAGGTAGGGAGGGGATAGGTCAGTCCAGGGAAGACGGACAGGTCAAGGAGGTGGGATGAGGTTAGTAGGTAGGAGATGGAGGTGCAGCTTGGGGTTGGAGGAAGGGATGGGTGAGAGGAAGAACAGGTTAGGGAGGCAGAGACAGGTTGGACTGGTTTTGGGATGCAGTGGGTGGAGGGGAAGAGCTGGACTGGTTGTGTGGTGCAGTGGGGGGAGGGGACAAACTGGGCTGGTTTTGGGATGCGGTGGGGGAAAGGGAGATTTTGAAGCTGGTGAAGTCCACATTGATACCATTGGGCTGCAGGGTTCCCAAACAGAATATGAGTTGCTGTTCCTGCAACCTTCGGATGGCATCATTGTGGCACTGCAGGAGGCCCATGATGGACATGTCGTCTAAAGAATGGGAGGGGGAGTGGAAATGGTTCGCGACTGGGAGGTGCAGTTGTTTATTGCGAACCAAATGGAAGTGTTCTGCAAAGCGGTCCCCAAGACTCCACTTGGTTTCCCCAATGTAGAGGAAGCCACACCGGGTACAATGGATACAGTATACCACATTGGCAGATGTGCAGGTGAACCTCTGCTTAATATGGAAAGTCATCTTGGGGCCTGGGATAGGGGTGAGGGAGGAGGTGTGGGGGCAAGTGTAGCATTTCCTGTGGTTGCAGGGAAGGTGCCGGGTGTGGTGGGGTTGGAGGGCAATGTGGAGCGAACAAGGGAGTCACGGAGAGAGTGGTCTCTCCGGAAAGCAGACAAGGGTGGGGATGGAAAAATGTCTTGGGTGGTGGGGTCGGATTGTAGACAGTGGAAGTGTCGGAGGATGATGCGTTGTATCCGGAGGTTGGTGGAGTGGTATGTGAGAACGAGGGGGATCCTCTTTGTACGGTTGTGGCGGGGGCGGGGTGTGAGGGGTGTGATGCGGGAAATGAGGGAGACGCGGTCAAGGGCATTCTCGATCACTGTCGGGGGAAAGTTGCGGTCTTTGAAGTACTTGGACATCTGGGATGTGCGGGAGTGGAATGCCTCATGGTGGGAGCAGATCCGGCGGAGGCGGAGGAATTGGGAATAGGGGATGGAATTCCTCTACATTGGGGAAACCAAGCGGAGGCCTGGGCACCGCTTTGCAGAACACCTCCGCTCGGTTCGCAATAAACAACTGCACCTCCCAGTCGCAAACCATTTCCACTCCCCCTCCCATTCTTTAGATGACATGTCCATCATGGGCTTCCTGCAGTGCCACAATGATGCCACCCAAAGGTTGCAGGAACAGCAACTCATATTCCACTTGGGAACCCTGCAGCCCAATGGTATCAATGTGGACTTCACCAGCTTCAAAATCTCCCCTTCCCCCACCACATCCCAAAACCAGCCCAGTTCGTCCCCTCCCCCCACTGCATCCCAAAACCAGCCCAGCCTGTCTCTGCCTCCCTAACCTGTTCTTCCTCTCACCCATCCCTTCCTCCCACCTCAAGCCGCACCTCCATTTCCTACCTACTAACCTCATCCCACGTCGTTGACCTGTCTGTCTTCCCTGGACTGACCTATCCTCTCCCTACCTCCCCACCTATACTCTCCTCTCCACCTGTCTTCTTTTTTCTCCATCTTCGGTCCGCCTCCCCCTCTCTCCCTATTTATTCCAGACCCTCACCCCATCCCCCTTTTCTGATGAAAGGTCTAGGCCCGAAACGTCAGCTTTTGTGCTCCTGAGATGCTGCTTGGCCTGCTGTGTTCATCCAGCTCCACACTTTGTTATCGTGGATTCTCCAGCATCTGCAGTTCCCATTATCACTGATACAACCTTATTACTTCTGCCCCTTTCCACAATCTGTCTCCCAATCTGTGCCTCAGTGTCTCTGTTGCTATTGGGGGTTCGATAGAAAACTCCCAATAAAGTGACTGCTCCTTTCCTGTTTCTGCCTTCCACCCTCTGACTCAGTGGAGAAACCCTCCTCCACAACCTCCCTTTCTGCAGCTCTGGTAGCATCCTTGATTAACAATGCCACTCCCCCACCTCTTTTACTTCCTTCTTTATTTCTATTGAAGCATCTAAATCACTGAACATCCAGCAACCATTCCTGCTCTTATGATATCCAAGTCTCCATTTCATCCATGCTCTCAGATTGTCACCCTGATTCCTGACACTCCTTGCATTCAAATAGACACCATTCAACTTAATCACTACAACTTTGCTCTCTTGATAGTCTACTCTTCCTCAGACATCCTCTGCCTGCCGTTTCCACCTGTCCACCATCTACCCCATCCTCTGGTCTGTAGCTCAAATTCCCAAAACCCCGGCCAAACTAGTTTAACCCCTCCCAAAGAGCTCTAGTAAACCTCCCGCCCAGGATATTGGTGCCCCTCCAGTTCAGGTGCAACCTGTCCTTCTTGTACAAGTCCCACCTTCCCCAGAAGGTATCCATGTGATCCACATATCTGAAGCCCTCCCTCCTACACCAGCTCTGTAGCCATGTGTTCAGCTGCACTCGTTGTCTGTTCCTACCCTCACTAACTCATGGCACTGCTAGTAATAGTAAGATTACTACTCCGCTCGCCCTGGCTTTCAGCTTCCAACCTAACTCCCTATATTCACTTTTCAGTTCCTCATCCATTTTCCTAGTCATGTCATTGGTACCCATGTGTATCATGTCTTCTGGCTGCTCACCCTTCCCCTTAAGAACCCTATAGACTCAATCCGAGACAATCCCCAACCCTGGCACCTGGGAGGCAACATACTATCTGAGGGTCTTGTTTGCTAACACAGAATCTCCTGTCTGATCCCCTAACCATTGAATCTCATCGAATAGAATAGAATCCCTACAGTGTGGAAACAGGCTCTTTGGCCCAACATGTCCACACCGACCCACAGAGCATCCCACTGAGACCCATTCCCCTATAAACCCACATAATCGACACATCCCTGAACACAATGAGTAATTTAGCATGCCCAATCCACCTAGCCTGCACATCTTTGGACTGTGGGAGGACACCAGAGAACCCCAAGGGAACCCACATAGACACAGGGAGAATACGCAAACTCCACACAGACAGTTGCCTGAGGGTGGAATTGACTCTGGCGCTGTGTGGCTTTCCTCTGGTATGTCATCTCCTCCGACAGTATCCAAATGGTATACTTATTATTGAGGGGAACATCTACCTTTGGGTGGCATCGTTGTGGCACTGCAGGAGGCCCAGGATGGACATATCGTTGGCGCAATGCGAGGGGGAGTTGAAATGATTTGCGACTGGGAGGTGCAGTTGTTTATTGCGAACCGAGCGTAGGTGTTCTACAAAGCGGCCCCCAAGCCTCCACTTGGTTTCCCCGATGTAGAGGAGGCCACAACAGGAACAGTGGATGCAGTAGAACACGTAAGCAGATGTGCAGATGAGCATGTACTTGATGTGGAAAGTCTTCTTGGGGCCTGGGATGTGGGTGAGGGGTGAGGTGTAGGGACAGGTGTAGCACTTCCTGTGGTTGCAGCGGTAAGTGCTGGGTGTGGTGATGTTGGAGGGGAGTGTGGAGCGGACAGGGAGCCCCGGAGAGAGTGGTCTCTCCAGAAAGCAGACAAGGGTGGGGAGGGAAAGATGTCTTTGGTGGTGGGGTCAGATTGTAGATGGTGGAAGTGTCGGAGGATGATGCGTTGTATCCGGAGATTGGTGGGGTGATACGTGAGGACAAGAGGGATTCTCTTTTGCTGGTTATTGCGGGGAGGGGTGTGAGGGATGAATTGCAGGAAATGCGGGAGACTTGACCACTGAGTGGGGGAAGTTGCGGCCCTTGAAAAAAGAGGACATCTGATTTGTACGGAATGCTTCATCCTGGGAGCAGATTTGGCGGAGGCGAAGGAATTGGGATTAGGGGATGGCATTTTTGCAGGAAGGTGGGTGGGAGGAGGTGTATTCTAGGTACCTGTGGGAGTCGGTGGTCTTGAAATGGATATCGGTTTCTAGGTGGCTGCTGGAGATTGAGACTGAGAGGTCCAGGAAGGTGAGGAATGTGTTGGAGATGGTCCAGGTGAATTTGAGATTGGAGTGGAAGGTGTTGGTGAAGTGGATGAGCTGTTCGAGATCCTCTTGGGAGCATGAGGCGATGCCGATACAGTTATCAATGTAACGGAGGAAGAGGTGGGCTTTCGGGCCAGTGTAGGTGCGGAAGAGGGACTGTTTCAGGTAACTTACAAAGAGGCAATCATAGCTTGGGCCCTTGTGGTGCCCATGGCCACCCCCTTTGCCTGTAGGAAGTGGGAGGAATCGAAAAAGAAGTTGTTGAGTGTGAGGACGAGTTTGGCTCAGCAGCTGAGAGTGTCAGTGCAAAGGGACTGGTCGGGCCTGGAAGACAGGAAGAAACGGAGGCCCTTTGGGCTATCTGCATGGGGAATGCAGGTGTGTAGGGACTGGACATCCACGGTGAAAATGAGGTGTTGGGGTCCAGGGAATTGGAAGTTCTGGAGGAGGTGGAGAGCGTGGGTGGTGTCACGGATAAGAAGTTCCTGGACCAAGGAGGAGAAAGGGAGTCCAGATAGGTGAAGATGAGTTCAGTGGGGCAGGAGCAGGCTGAGACAATGGGTCGACAAGGGCAGGCGAGTTTGTGGATTTTGGGAAGGAGGTAGAAGCGGTGGATTTTGGGAAGGAGATAGAAACGGTGGATTTTGGGAAGGAAATAGAAGCGGTGGATTTTGGGAAAGAGATAGAAATGGTGGATTTTGGGAAGGAGATAGAAATGGTGGATTTTGGGAAGGAAATAGAAGCGTTGGATTTTGGGAAGGAGATAGAAGCGGTGGATATTGGGTAGGAAATAGAAACGGTGGATTTGGGAAGGAGATAGAAACGTTGGATTTTGGGTAGGAAATAGAAGCGGTGGATTTTGGGAAGGAGATAGAAACGGTGGATTTTGGGAAGGAGATAGAAGCGGTGGATTTTGGGAAGGAGATAGAAATGGTGGATTTTGGGAAGGAAATAGAAGCGGTGGATTTTGGGAAGGAGATAGAAACGGTGGATTTTGGGAAGGAGATAGAAATGGTGGATTTTGGGAAGGAAATAGAAGCGGTGGATTTTGGGAAGGAGATAGAAACGGTGGATATTGGGAAGGAGATAGAAATGGTGGATTTTGGGAAGGAAATAGAAGCGGTGGATTTTGGGTAGGAAATAGAAACGGTGGATTTGGGAAGGAGATAGAAACGTTGGATTTTGGGTAGGAAATAGAAGCGGTGGATTTTGGGAAGGAAATAGAAGCGGTGGATTTTGGGAAGGAGATAGAAACGGTGGATTTTGGGAAGGAGATAGAAATGGTGGATTTTGGGAAGGAGATAGAAGCGGTGGATTTTGGGTAGGAAATAGAAGCGGTGGATTTTGGGAAGGAGATAGAAGCGGTGGATTTTGGGTAGGAAATAGAAGTGGCGGATTTTGGGAAGGAGGTAGAAGTGGTGGATTTTGGGAAGGAGGCAGAAACGGTGGATTTTGGGAAGGAGATAGAAACGGTGGATATTGGGAAGGAGATAGAAACGGTAGATTTTGGGAAGGAGATAGAAACGGTGGATATTGGGAAGGAGATAGAAGCGGTGGATTTTGGGTAGGAAATAGAAACGGTGGATTTTGGGAAGGAGGTAGAAACGGTGGATTTTGGGAAGGAGATAGAAACGGTGGATTTTGGGAAGGAGATAGAAGCAGTGGACTTTGGGAAGGAGATAGAAACGTTGGATTTTGGGAAGGAATTGAAGCGGTGGATTTTGGGAAGGAGATAGAAACGGTGGATTTTGGGAAGGAGATAGAAGCGGTGGATTTTGGGAAGGAGATAGAAACGATGGATTTTGTCCCGGCATCTCCAGGCACTACAATCAAGTCTACCCCAGGTCAGAGCCTCCCTCTCCCAGACCTGTAAAGGACCTCTCCCTTTTTTTATCCACACGCTTCTATCTCCTTCCCATAAATCCACAAACCTGACTGTCTCGGTTGATCCATTGTCACCACATGTCCCTGCCCCACCAAACTTATAAGAACCAAAAGAACTGTGGATGCTAACAAAAACAAAGTTGCTGGAAAAGCTCAGCAGGTCTGGCCAGCATCTGTGGAGGAGAAAACAGAGTTAACCTTTCGGGTCTGGTGACCCTTCCTCAGAACTGGGGAGTTCTGACCTGAAACGCTAACTCTGTTTTTTCCTTCACAGATGCTGCCAAACTTGCTGAGCTCTTCCAGCAACTTTGTTTTTGCCCACCAAACTTATCTCTACCTATTTGGAATCCATTTTCTCCCCCTTGGTCCAGGAACTTCCTACCTACATCCATGACACCACCCATGTCCTCCTCCTCCTCCAGAACTTCAAATTCCCCGGTCCCCAACACCTCATTTTCACCATGGACGTCCAGTCCCTATACACCTGCATTCCTCATACAGATGGCCTAAAGGCCCTCTGCTTCTTCCTGTCCCACAGACCCGACCAGTCCCCCTCCACCAACACCCTCATCCACCTAGCTGAACTCGTCCTCACCCTCAACAACTTCTCTCTCAATTCCTCCCACTTCCTACAGACAAAGGGAATGGCCATGGGTACCCGCATGGGCCCAAGCTATGCCTGCTTCTTTGTAGGTTACGTGGAACAGTCCCTCTTTCGCACCTACACTGGCCCCAAACCCCACCTCTTCCTCCATTACATTGATGATTGAATTGGTGCCGCCTCATGCTCCCAAGAGGATCTCGAACATTTCATCCACTTCACCAACACCTTCCACCCCAAACTTATGTTCACCTCTCTCTTCTTCCTGGACCTCTCTGCCTCTATCTCTGGCAACCACCTAGAAACCGATGTCCATTTCAAGCCCACTGACTCCCACAGCTACCTAGAATACACCTCCTCCCACCCATCTTCCTGCAAAAATGCCATCCCCAATTCCTTCACCTCCATTGCATCTGCTCCCAGGATGAGGCATTCCACTCCCGCACGTCTCAGATGTCCTCGTTTTTCAAGGACTGCAACTTGCCCCTCTCAGCGGTCAGGTATGCCCTTGACTGTGTCTCCCACATTTCCCGCAACTCATCCCTCACACCCCGTCCCCACAATAATAACCGAAACAGAATCCCCCTCGTCCTAATGTATCACCCCACCTACCTCGGGATCCAACGCATCATCCTCCGACACTTACGCCATCTACAATCCGACCCCACCACCAAAGACATTTTCCGTCCCCAATCTTGTCTGTTTTCCGGAGGGACCACTCTTTCCGTGACTCCCTTGTTCGCTCCACACTGCCCTCCAACCACACCACACCCAGCACCTTCCCCTGCAACCGCAGGAAATGCTACACTTGCCCCCACACCTCCTCCCTCACCCCTATCCCAGGCCCCAAGATGACTTTCCACATCAAGCAGATGTTTACCTGCATGTCTGCCAATGTGGTGTACTGCATCCGCTTTTACCGGTTTGGCTTCCTCTATATAGGGGAAACCAAACAAAGGCTTGGGGACCACTTTGCAGAACACCTACGCTCAGCTCGCAATAAACAACTGCATCACCCAGTCGGGAACCACTTAAACTCACCCTCACATTGCACAGACGACATGTCCATCATGGGCCTCCTGCAGTGCCACCACAATTCCAGGAAGGTTGCAGGAACAGCAACTCATATTCTGCTTAGGAACCCTGCAGCCCAACGGTATCAATGTGGACTACACAAGCTTCAAACTCTCCCGTCCCCCAGCACATCCCAAAACCAGCCCAGCTTGTCCCCGCCTCCCTAACCTGTCCTTCCTCCCACCTATCTCCTCCTCCCATCTCTAGACCTACACCCACCTCCTACCTACTAGCCTCATCCCACCCCCTTGACCTGTCCATCCTCCCTGGACTGACCTATCTCTTCCCTACCTCTCCACCTATACTCTCCTCTACAAGCTCCACATCCACCTCTTTGATTGGTCTATCTCCTCTACACATACCTTTGCCTCTATCCATCTTCTATCCACCTCCCCCTTTCTCCCTATTTATTTCAGAGCCCCCTTCCACTCCCCCATTTCTGATGAAGGGTCTAGGCCCAAAACGACAGCTTTCCTGCTCTTCTGATGCTGCTTGGCCTGCTGTGTTTATCCAGCTCTTCACCTTGTTGTCTCGGATTCTCCAGTATCTGCAGTTCCTACTATCTCTGAAACCGGTATCCTTAATGATAGCTCATGCTCATTCGACTGTATTTTTTGTTAATTTATTTATTTTGTTCTGAATGCTCCAAGCATTCAAGTAAATGGCCATTAGTGCTTTCATCCTTATTTACCCTGTTGACCCTGATCATAGCTGTTTCTGTATGTTTGTACACTCTGACCCTTCCTGTTCCATTCTGGGTATCATTCCCCAAACAGCAAGGAATCAATGGCTACGGGGAGAGTGCAGGGAAGTGGAGTTGAAATGCCCATCAGCCATGATTTAAATGGCAGAGTGGACTCAATGGCCGAATGGCCTTACTTCCACCCCGATGTCTTGCGGTCTTCTAGCTATTGTGAATTTGCTGGCTTTGTAAGCTGACAGCTCCCCTCTCCCACACTGTCTCCCCTCTCCCTCACTGTCTCCCCTCTCCCACACTGTCTCCCCTCTCCCTCACTGTCTCCCCTCTCCCACACTGTCTCCCCTCTCCCACACTGTCTCCCCTCTCCCTCACTGTCTCCCCTCTCCCACACTGTCTCCCCTCTCCCACACTGTCTCCCCTCTCCCTCACTGTCTCCCCTCTCCCACACTGTCTCCCCTCTCCCACACTGTCTCCCCTCTCCCTCACTGTCTCCCCTCTCCCACACTGTCTCCCCTCTCCCACACTGTCTCCCCTCTCCCTCCCCCCTCCCATTCATGTTGGTAAGTTTGGTGTCAGGAACGTTCTTTATTCCAGTGTTCATTGAGGGGCCACAGTCACAACCCTTTCTCTGATACATTGATCATATCATATGAGCCGCTTCCTGTTCTCAGCCAGAATTGGAAAAAGATCTTCAATTTTTCTTCCAATTTTTAGCCTTCTCTCACTTTCACCTGGGTCATTTCTGACTCCTCCATTCCTTAACCTCACTGTCTTCAAAATGGACCCAAGGGATTTTATGAAATGCTCCCACAAGTCACCAAACTCCCTTTGTGGATCCAGTTAGATCCACACTACACATACCTCAAGAAGAATTCATAAATTACCTTTCAAAATTCAACAAAGGCTTCAAGGAGTGAACAGAAACTCCTTTCTATGGTTTCCTGGAGCTGTGAACAATTCTTCTTATCCAATCCCAAGTTTAACAGGGCGATAGTTATCCAGACTAATCCAAACTCAGGCGGTCGCAAAAGTCTTGATCTCGACGACAAGATACTGCAAGGTTCCATGTTACATGTCCCATCTCTGACCAATTCTCTTATTTGAGAGCAGGCTAGAGAATGACTCCTGAGCCAGAGCGTGAAGACTCCCAGCCCCTAAGGTGAAAGTTGTTGGAAAGGACCTCCTTCTGTTCCCTCCCTTGTTATTACCGACATCCTCCTGGAGCAGTAACTATCCTGTTACCCAGAGGGTAGGTACAATCCTGTCACCCAGTGACACAAAACATTGTGTCCTGAAGGTCATCAAATTTCTGCTAGAGGAGGATGGCCCAGAGCCAGTTCAGGGTATTCTGTTCTAGCTGGAGATTTCACCCATTCAGGAACCTGATTCTCTCATACTGCCAGCTGCTGCTCTGCTCACTAGGAAACAGTGAAATGAAACCAAACTCACACTGGCTCCAAACCCATCACTGCTTTTTGTAAAAACAGCTTGTTACTTGAAAGGTGCTCTGCACAGTGCAAGGGAGCATGAAGAGAATAGAGAAGGAGAAAGAAATGCAAAGACAGTGCCTTCTCTTCCAAACATTAAAAGCTTTTCTTCTCTCCACAGATTCAGACATCTGTCAGCCAATGATGATGACATTATGACTGTATATTTCCACTGTCGACAATTGTCTGTGTTCTGTGTATGATCCTGTAGTGAAAAGCTGAATGTTTGTGGGGAATGGGATAGCAGACTGAGCACAATGCTTGTGAATTTGAATGAAGAACTAAATCCGCTGTTGAAGCTAGAAATCACAGCGAGGACAACAGAATCCCTCTGAGAGAGTTGATATGATACAATGAAATATTCAAACAAATATTCCTAAGTCAAAGAAGAATACCGCCAAGCTCTCCCCAATGCTGTATAACAAAACAAAACAAAACCATTTACCTGATATGCTGAATAACTATTTCACTTGAGATCTTTTTTATCGATGATATGATGAATTCTAGTAGTTCAATTTGTTGCTGCTTCACATTTTGTGCAATGTTCCAATGAATAATTTCCATTTATTGTGGTGTAGGAGTCTCAATATTAATGCTGACCACATTCAGCAGGACTAACTGGACAATAGCCAGAGAGAAACACAAACCATCTTCACTCAGCGACCCTTCTTCAGAGACGTGGGTAGCTCTCAGCAGTAGATCATTTGCTGGAGTCCTTTAATCATTTATAGGATGCCGGTGTTGTTGATTAAGCAGCATTTATTGCCCACCCCCAGTTCAGAGCAAACCTCATTGCCGTGGGACTGGAGTCACATGTGGGCCAGACTAGGTAAGGATGGCAAATTCCCTACCTAAAGAGCATTAGTGAACCGGGTGGGTTTTTCCAACAACTGACTCATGGTCATCATTAGATTCTTAATTCCAGATATTTTATTGAATTCAAATTCAGTTCACAAGTCAGCGCAACATCGAGAGCTGAAGGGCCTGTTCTGCGCTGTATTGTTTCATATTCTATGTTCTAAATTCCATCGAGACATCAAGTGCCTCAACGCTCCACCCCTCTCACCCACTCCAACCTCTCACCCACAGAACGTGCAGCCCCCCACTCCCTCCACTCCAACCCCAACCTCACCCTAAACCCCACAGACAAGGGAGGCGCAGTAGTAGTATGGTGCACTGACCTCTACATTGTCAAGGACAGGCGCCAACTCTCCGATACCTCCTCCTACTGCTCCCTGGATCATGATCCCACCCCCCGAGCATCAAAACATCATCTCCCAAACCATCCTCAACCTTACCACCTGTGGTGACCTCCCAGCCACAGCCTCCAACCTCATCATTCCCCAACCCCGCACCGCCCGCTTCTATCTCCTTCCCAAAATCCAAAACCTTGACTGCCCTTGTTTCCGCCTGCTCCTGCCCCACTGAACTTAGCTCCACCTATTTGGACTCCATTTTCTCCCCCTTGGTCCAAGAACTCCCGACATACGTCCGTTACATCACCCACGCCCTCCACTTGCTCCAGAACTTCCAATTCCCCAGTCCCCAACACCTTGTATTTAGTATGAACATCCAGTCTCTATACACCTGCATTTGCCATGCAGATGGCCCAAAAGCCCTTCGCTTCTTCCTGTCCCGCAGGCCTGACCAGCCCCCCTCCACCGACACCCTCATCCGCCTAGCCGAACTCGTCCTCACCCTCAACAACTTCTCTTTCGATTCCTCCCACTTCCTACAGACAAAGGGGGTGACCATGGGTACCTGCATGGGCCCAAGCTATGCCTGCCTCTTTGTAGGTTACGTGGAATAATCCCTCTTCCGTAGCTACACTGGCCCTAAACACCACCTCTTCCTCCAATACATTGATGACTGAATGCTTGCTGGCACGTGGTCCCAGGAGGAGCTCGAACAGTTCATCCACTTCACCAACACCTTCCAACCCAACCTTAAGTTCTCCTGGACCATCTCTGATACCTCTCTCTCCTTCCTGGACCTCTCTGTCACCATCTCAGGCAACCACCTAGAAACTGATAGCTATTTCAAGCCCACCGACTCCCACAGCTACCTAGGATACACCTCCTCTCACCCACCTTCCTGCAAAAATGCCATCCCCTATTCCTAAACCCTTCGCCTCCGCCGCACCTGCTCCCAGGATAATGCATTCCGTACATCTCAGATGTCCTCGTTTTTCAAGGACCACAACTTCCCCCACTCAGTGGTTGAGAACGCCCTCAACCATGTTTCCCACATTTCCCGCAACTCATCCCTCACACCCCGTCCCCGCAATAACCACCAAAAGAGAATCCCCCTCGTCCTCACATACCACCCCACTAACCTTCAGATCCAACATATCATCCTCTGACATTTCTGCAATCTGCAATCCGACCCCACGACCAAAGACATTTTCCCCTCCCCACCCTTACCTACTTGCTGGAGAGACCACTCTCTCCGTGAGTCCCTTATCCGCTCCACACTCCCCTCCAGCCCTAACACACCCAGCACTTTTCCAACAACCACAGGAAATGCTACACCTGCCCCTACACCACCACCCTCACCCCCATCCCAGGCCCTAAAAAGACTTTTCACATCAAGCAGTTTTCAACTGCACATCTGTTAATGTGATTTACTGTAATCACTGTTCCCGTTGTGGCCTCCTCGACATCGGGGGGGATCCAAGTGGAGTCTTGGGGACTACTTTGTGGAACACCTACGCTTGGTTCACAATAAATAACTGCACCTCCCAATCTCGAAACATTTCAATTCCCCTTCACATTCTTCAGACAACATGTCCATCCTGGACCTCCTGCAGTGCCACAATGATGCCATTCCACGGTTGCAAGAACAGCAACTCATATTCCGCTTGGGAACCCTGCAGCCCAATCAATCAGTCTGGGCCATAGAACATAGAAAAGTACAGCACAGTGCAGGCCCTTCGGCCCATGATGTTATGCCGTGGAATAATCCGAATCCAAAAATAAAATAACCTAACCCTACATTCCCCTCAATTCACTGCTCTCCATGTGCATGTCCAGCAGTCGCTTAAATGTCACTGATGATTCCACTTCCATGACTACCACTGGTAAACTATTCCATGCGCTCACAACACTCTGGGTGAAGAACCTCCCTCTGACGTCTCCTCTGTACCTTCCCTCTAACACCTTAAAACTATGACCCCTCGTGGCAGTCAATCCTGCCCTGGGGAAAAGTCTCTGGCTATCGAAATAGCTTACTTGATGGACCAAATCACTTGTTTACTGCTAAAATCTTCTTTACTCTGACTAGCCAGGGATCCTGTTGAAAAGCCAAACCGTCGAAGGATGTGTTTAATTAAAAAGTTACAATTTCATATGGAACATGAGAGTTGTATCAGAATTGAGCAGCATTAGGCCTTACAGTTTACAGACCTCGAGAGAAGACAATCTCATCCTCAGCAAGTCTGTTCATATGTGACTCCAAACCTGGAACAATGTGCAGAGAAGCATAGAAAAAAGGAGCAAGAGAAGGCCAGTCACCCCATTGAGGTAGCTGCAGTAATTGTTGTAATCACACTGATCATCGAACTAAATTGCCTGTTGTTTGTTGGGCAAATCCTTTGATCCCTTTAGCCCCAAATCCTTTATAAAATCATGCAATGGTTTCCCTTTGCTGTTCCCTGCGGTAGAGAATTCCACATGCTCAACGTATTCTGGGTAAAGAAATTTCTCCTCAACTCAAGTCATAAATGGCCCACCTCAAAGATTCATAGGTTCATACAGTACAGAAAAGACACAGACATAACTGCCGCGAAACAGCACTCATCCCAATTTCCTGCACTTGACTCATATCCTTCAAGTTATAACAGCTGAAGTGCTCATTCAAATATTTTTTGAAGGTTGTAATGTTTCCAGTATTTGATTCTACCCAGGTAGTCAATTTGAGATTCCCACCACACTCTGAGTGGAAATGTCATTTCTCAAGACCACTTTGAATCTTCTGGCGTAACCATTACATGGTACTCTCTTGTGACTGATCTGTCAAACAAAGGAAACATCTGCTTTTTATTCCACCTGTTCAAAAATCTGTTATAGGCCTCTGTCACACTCTACAACAGCACCCGTCAATCTCCATAACAGCCCCCTGTCACTCTCTCTAACAGCCCCCTGACACTCTCTATAAAAGCCTCCGTGACACCCTATAACAGCCCCCTGTCACTCTCTATAGCAGCCTCCTGTCACTCTCCGTAACAGCACCCTGTCACTCTCTATAATAGCCCCGAGTCCCAGCCTTTAACAGCCCTCTCTCACACTCTATAACAGACCCTTTCACTCTCTGTAACAGCCCACTGTCACACTCTGTAACAGCCCTTGTCACTCTCCATAACAGCCCCCTGTCACACTCAATAAAAAAACCCCTTTTACTGTCTATAACAGCCCCCATCACTGTCGATAACAGCCCCTGTCATACTCTGATAACAGCCCACTGTCACACCCGATAACAGCCCCCTGCCTCTCTATAACAGCTTCCTGTCACTCGACGTAACCGCCCCCTGCCACTCTCTGTAACAGCCCCCTGTCTTTCTCTATAACAGCCTCGTGTCACACTCCATAACAGCCCCCTGTCACTTTATGTAACAGCCCTCAGTCACACTCTAAAACAGCCCCCTGTGACACTCTATAATAGCCTCCTGTCACACTCTATAACAGCCTCCTGTCACTTCATATGACAGACTCCTGTCACACTCTATAACAGCCACCTGTCGCTTTCTATAGCAGCTCCTGTAACTCTCCGTAACAGCACCCTGTCACTCTGTATAACAGTCCCGAGTCCTACCCTATAACAGCCCTCTCTCACACTCTAGAACAGACCCTTTCACTCTCTGTAACAGCCCCCGTCACTCTCCATAACAGCCTCCTGTCACACTCTATAACAAGCCCCTCTTACTGTCTATAACAGCATCCCCTAACTGTCGATAACAGCCCCCATCATACTCTTATAAGAGCCCACTGTCACACCCGATAACAGCCCCATGTCACACTCTATAACAACCTCTTGTCACTCTCTATTACAGACCCCTGTCACTCTCTATTACAGACCCCTGTCACTCTCTATAACAGCATCCTGTCACACTCTATAACAGCCTGCTGTCACTCTCTATAACAGCCCCCTGTCACTCCTATAACAGCCCCCTGTCACACTCTATAACAGCCCCCTGTCACACTCTATAACAGCCCACTGTCACACTCTATAACAGCCCCCTCTCACACTCTATAACAGACCCCTGACACTCTCTATAACAGCCTCCTGTCATTCTCTCTAACAGCCTCCCTCACACGCTAAAACAGACCCTGTCACTCGCTCTATCAGCCTGCTGCCTCACTCTATAACAGCCCCCTGTCACTCCCAATAACAGCCGCCTGCCACTCTCTATTACAGCCTCCTGTCACACTCGATAAGAGCCACCGGTCACACTCTAACACATGCCCCTGTCATTCTCGAAAACAGCCTCGTGTCACACTCTATAACAGCCTCCTGTCACTCCGTATAGCAGCCTCTTGTCACTCTCTATTACAGACCCCCGTAACTCTCTATAACAGCCCCCTGTCACTATCTATAACAGCCCCCTGTCACACTCTATAATAGCCCCCTGTCACTTTATATAACAGCCCCCTGTGACACTCTATAACAGCCTCCCGTCACACTCTATCACAGCCCACTGTCACTCTCTATAACAGCCCCCTGTCACTATCTATAACAGCCCCCTGTCACACTCTATAACAGACCCCTGTCACTTTATACAACAGCCCCCTGTGACACTCTATAACAGCCTCCCGTCACACTCTATCACAGCCCACTGTCACACTCTATAACAGCCTCCTGTCACAATCTATAACAGCGCCCTGTCACACTCTATAACAGCCTCCTGTCACTTTATACAACAGCCCACTGTGACACTCTATAACAGCCTCCTGTCACACTCTATCACAGCCCACTGTCACAATCTATAACAGCGCCCTGTCACACTCGATAACAGCACCCGTCACATTCTATCACAGCCGACTGTCACTCCTTATAACAGCCGACTGTCACTCCTTATAACGGCCTCCTGTCACGCGCTACAACAGCCTCCCTCAGTCTCTATAACAGACCCCATCACACTCTATATCAGTCCCCTTTCACTCTCCATTACAGCCCCCTGTCACACTCTAAAACTGTGCCCTGTCACTCTCTATAACAGCCCCCTGTCAAACTCTACAACAGCACCTGTCACACACTATAACAGCCTCCTGTCACACTCTATAACAACCTCCTGTACTCTCTGTAACAGCCTCCTGTCACACTCTATAACAGCCCCCTGTCACACTCTATAACAGCCCCTTGTCATACTCTATAACAGCCTCCTGTCACACTCTATAACAGCCTCCTGTCACTCTCTAAAACCGCCTCCTGTCACATGCTATAACAGCACCTGTCACACTCTATAACAGCCTCCTGTCACACTGTATAACAGCCTCCTGTCACTCTCTTTAACAGCCCCCTGTCACTCTCTGTAACAACCTCTTGTCACTCTCTATAACAGCCTCCTGTCATTCTCTGTAACAGCCCCCTGTCACTCTCTGTAACAGCCTCCTGTCACTCTCTGTAACAGCCCCCTGTCACACTCTGCAACAGCACCTGTCACACTCTATAACTGCCTCCTGTCACACTGTATAACAGCCTCCTGTCACTCTCTGTAACAGCCTCCTGTCACACTCTATAACAGCCTCCAGTCACTCTCTGTAACAGCCCCCTGTCACTCTCTGTAACAACCTCTTGTCACTCTCTATAACAGCCTCCTGTCACACTGTATAACAGCCCCCTGTCACACTCTATAACAGCCCCTTGTCATACCCTATAACAGCCTCCTGTCACACTCTATAACAGCCTCCTGTCACTCTCTAAAACAGCCTCCTGTCACTCTCTAAAACAGCACCTGCACACTCTATAACAGCCTCCTGTCACACTGTATAACAGCCTCCTGTCACTCTCTTTAACAGCCCCCTGTCACTCTCTGTAACAACCTCTTGTCACTCTCTATAACAGCCTCCTGTCATTCTCTGTAACAGCCCCCTGTCACTCTCTGTAACAGCCTCCTGTCACTCTCTGTAACAGCCCCCTGTCACACTCTGCAACAGCACCTGTCACACTCTATAACTGCCTCCTGTCACACTGTATAACAGCCTCCTGTCACTCTCTGTAACAGCCTCCTGTCACACTCTATAACAGCCCCCTGTCACTCTCTGTAACAGCCTCCTGTCACACTCTATAACAGCCTCCAGTCACTCTCTGTAACAGCCCCCTGTCACTCTCTGTAACAACCTCTTGTCACTCTCTATAACAGCCTCCTGTCACACTGTATAACAGCCTCCTGTCACACTCTATAACAGCCCCCTGTCATTCTCAATAACAGTCTCCGTCACGCTGTGTATCAGTCCCCTGTCACTCTCCATAACAGCCCCATGTCACTCTCTATAAGAGCCTCCTGTCACACTCTATAACAGCTCCCTGTTACTCTCTGTTACAGCCCCCTGTCACTCTCTATAACAGCCCCCTGTCACTCTCTCTTTCAGCCTGCTGCCACACTCTGTAACAGCCCCCTGTCACTCTCTTTAACAGCCCCCTGTCACTCTCTATAACAGCCTCCGTTCACACTCTATAACAGCCTCCTGTCACTCTCTATAAAAGCCTCCTGTCACACTCGATAACAGCTTCCTCACACAATCTTTTACATCCCCCTGTCACTCTCTATAACAGCCTCCTGTCACTCTGTATAACAGCCCCCTGTAACTCTCTATAACAGCCCCCTGTCACTCTCTATAAGAGACTCCTGTCATTCTCTACAACAGCCTCATGTCACTCTCTATAACAGCCTCCTGTCACACTCTGTTCCAGCCACCTGTCACTCTCTATAACAGGCCTCTGTCACTCTCTATAATAGCCCCCTGTCACGCTCTGTATCAGCCCGGGTCACACTGTATAACAGACCCCTGTCACTTTCTATAACAGCGTCCTGTCACACTCGATAACAGCCTCTTCTCACACTGTGTTACAACCCCCTGTCACACTCTTTAACAGCCCCCTGTCACTCTCTCTTTCAGCCTGCTGCCACACTCTGTAACAGCCCCCTGTCACTCTCTTTAACAGCCCCCTGTCACACTCTATAACAGCCCCTTGTCACACTCTATTACAGCCTCCTGTCACACTCGATAACAGCCTCCTCTCACAATCTATTACATCCCCCTGTCACTCTCTATAACAGCCCCCTATCACACTCTATAATAGCCTCCTGCCACACTCTATAATAGCCTCCTGTCACACTCTGTTCCAGCCCCCTGTCACTCTCTATAACAGCCTCCGTTCACACTCTATAACAGCCTCCTGTCACACTCTATTACAGTCCCCTGTCACACTCTATAACAGCCTCCTGTCACACTTGATAACAGCCGCCTCATACAATCTTTTACAGCCCCCTGTCACTCTGTATAACAGCCCCCTGTCACACTCTATAACAGCCTCCTGTCACACTCTATAACAGGCCCCTGTCACTCTCTATAACAGCCTCCTGTCGCACTCTATAACAGCCCCCTGTCACGCTATACAACAGCCCTCTGTCACAATCTATAACAGCGCTCTGTCACTCTCTATAAAAGCCTCCTGCCACACTCGATAACAGCTTCCTCACACAATCTTTTACATCCCCCTGTCACTCTCTATAACAGCCTCCTGTCACTCTGTATAACAGCCCCCTGTAACTCTCTATAACAGCCCCCTGTCATTCTCTACAACAGCCTCATGTCACTCTCTATAACAGCCTCCTGTCACACTCTGTTCCAGCCACCTGTCACTCTCTATAACAGGCCTCTGTCACTCTCTATAATAGCCCCCTGTCACGCTCTGTATCAGCCCGGGTCACACTGTATAACAGACCCCTGTCACTTTCTATAACAGCGTCCTGTCACACTCGATAACAGCCTCTTCTCACACTGTGTTACAACCCCCTGTCACACTCTTTAACAGCCCCCTGTCACTCTCTCTTTCAGCCTGCTGCCACACTCTATAACAGCCCCCTGTCACTCTCCATAACAGCCCCCCTGTCACTCTGTCTTTCAGCCTGCTGCCACACTCTATAACAGCCCCCTGTCACTCTCTATAACAGCCCCCTGTCACACTCTATTATAGCCTCCTGTCACACTCGATAACAGCATCGTCTCACAATCTATTACATCCCCCTGTCACACTCTATAACAGCCTCTTGTCACTCTCTATAACAGCCTCCGTTCACACTCTATAACAGCCTCCTGTCACACTCTATAACAGCCTCCTGTCACTCTCTAAAACAGCCTCCTGTCACATGCTATAACAGCACCTGTCACACTCTATAACAGCCTCCTGTCACACTGTATAACAGCCTCCTGTCACTCTCTTTAACAGCCCCCTGTCACTCTCTGTAACAACCTCTTGTCACTCTCTATAACAGCCTCCTGTCATTCACTGTAACAGCCCCCTGTCACTCTCTGTAACAGCCTCCTGTCACTCTCTGTAACAGCCCCCTGTCACACTCTGCAACAGCACCTGTCACACTCTATAACTGCCTCCTGTCACACTGTATAACAGCCTCCTGTCACACTCTATAACAGCCTCCTGTCACTCTCTGTAACAGCCTCCTGTCACACTCTATAACAGCCTCCAGTCACTCTCTGTAACAGCCCCCTGTCACTCTCTGTAACAACCTCTTGTCACTCTCTATAACAGCCTCCTGTCACACTGTATAACAGCCTCCTGTCACACTCTATAACAGCCCCCTGTCATTCTCAATAACAGTCTCCGTCACGCTGTGTATCAGTCCCCTGTCACTCTCCATAACAGCCCCATGTCACTCTCTATAAGAGCCTCCTATCACACTCTATAACAGCCCCCTGTTACTCTCTGTAACAGCCTCCTGTCACACTCTATTACAGTCCCCTGTCACACTCTATAACAGCCTCCTGTCACACTCTATAACAGCCCCCTGTCACTCTCTCTTTCAGCCTGCTGCCACACTCTATAACAGACCCCGTCACTCTCTATAACAGCCCCCTGTCACTCTCTCTTTCAGCCTGCTGCCACACTCTGTAACAGCCCCCTGTCACTCTCTTTAACAGCCCCCTGTCACACTCTATAACAGCCCCTTGTCACACTCTATTACAGCCTCCTGTCACACTCGATAACAGCCTCCTCTCACAATCTATTACATCCCCCTGTCACTCTCTATAACAGCCCCCTATCACACTCTATAATAGCCTCCTGCCACACTCTATAACAGCCACCTGTCACACTCTATAACAGCCCCCTGTCACACTATACAACAGCCCTCTGTCACACTCTATAACAGCCTCCTGTCACTCCGTATAGCAGCCTCTTGTCACTCTCTATTACAGACCCCCGTCACTCTCTATAACAGCCCCCTGTCACTATCTATAACAGCCCCCTGTCACACTCTATAACAGCCCCCTGTCACTTTATATAACAGCCCCCTGTGACACTCTATAACAGCCTCCCGTCACACTCTATAACAGCCCCCTGTGACGCTCTATAACACCCTCCTGTCACTCTCTATAACAGCCCACTGTCACACTCTATAACAGCCTCCTGTCACTTTATACAACAGCCCACTGTGACACTCTATAACAGCCTCCTGTCACACTCTATCACAGCCCACTGTCACAATCTATAACAGCGCCCTGTCACACTCGATAACAGCACCCGTCACATTCTATCACAGCCGACTGTCACTCCCTATAACAGCCGACTGTCACTCCTTATAACAGCCTCCTGTCACGCGCTACAACAGCCTCCCTCAGTCTCTATAACAGACCCCATCACACTCTATATCAGTCCCCTTTCACTCTCCATTACAGCTCCCTGTCACACTCTAAAACTGTGCCCTGTCACTCTCTATAACAGCCCCCTGCCAAACTCTACAACAGCACCTGTCACACTCTATAACAACCTCCTGTACTCTCTGTAACAGCCTCCTGTCACACTCTATAACAGCCCCCTGTCACACTCTATAACAGCCCCTTGTCATACTCTATAACAGCCTCCTGTCACACTCTATAACAGCCTCCTGTCACTCTCTAAAACAGCCTCCTGTCACATGCTATAACAGCACCTGTCACACTCTATAACAGCCTCCTGTCACACTGTATAACAGCTTCCTGTCACTCTCTTTAACAGCCCCCTGTCACTCTCTGTAACAACCTCTTGTCACTCTCTATAACTGCCTCCTGTCATTCTCTGTAACAGCCCCCTGTCACTCTCTGTAACAGCCTCCTGTCTCTCTCTGTAACAGCCCCCTGTCACACTCTGCAACAGCACCTGTCACACTCTATAACTGCCTCCTGTCACACTGTATAACAGCCTCCTGTCACTCTCTGTAACAGCCCCCTGTCACTCTCTGTAACAACCTCTTGTCACTCTCTATAACAGCCTCCTGTCACACTGTATAACAGCCTCCTGTCACACTCTATAACAGCCCCCTGTCATTCTCAATAACAGTCTCCGTCACGCTGTGTATCAGTCCCCTGTCACTCTCCATAACAGCCCCATGTCACTCTCTATAAGAGCCTCCTGTCACACTCTATAACAGCCCCCTGTTACTCTCTGTAACAGCCTCCTGTCACACTCTATTACAGTCCCCTGTCACACTCTATAACAGCCTCCTGTCACACTCTATAACAGCCCCCTGTCACTCTCTCTTTCAGCCTGCTGCCACACTCTATAACAGACCCCGTCACTCTCTATAACAGCCCCCTGTCACTCTCTCTTTCAGCCTGCTGCCACACTCTATAACAGCCCCCTGTCACTCTCTATAACAGCCCCCTGTCACTCTCTCTTTCAGCCTGCTGCCACACTCTGTAACAGCCCCCTGTCACTCTCTTTAACAGCCCCCTGTCACACTCTATAACAGCCCCCTGTCACACTCTATAACAGCCCCTTGTCACACTCTATTACAGCCTCCTGTCACACACGATAACAGCCTCCTCTCACAATCTATTACATCCCCCTGTCACTCTCTATAACAGCCCCCTATCACACTCTATAATAGCCTCCTGCCACACTCTATAATAGCCTCCTGTCACACTCTGTTCCAGCCCCCTGTCACTCTCTATAACAGCCTCCGTTCACACTCTATAACAGCCTCCTGTCACACTCTATTACAGTCCCCTGTCACACTCTATAACAGCCTCCTGTCACACTCGATAACAGCCGCCTCATACAATCTTTCACATACCCCTGTCACTCTCTATAACAGCCCCCTGTGACGCTCTATAACACCCTCCTGTCACTCTCTATAACAGCCCCCTGTCACTCTGTATAACAGCCCCCTGTCACACTCTATAACAGCCTCCTGTCACACTCTATAACAGGCCCCTGTCACTCTCTATAACAGCCTCCTGTCGCACTCTATAACAGCCCCCTGTCACGCTCTACAACAGCCCTCTGTCACACTCTATAACAGCGCTCTGTCACTCTCTATAGCAGCCCCCTGTCACTCTCTCTTTCAGCCTGCTGCCACACTCTATAACAGCCCCCTGTCACTCTCTATAACAGCCCCCTGTCACTCTCTCTTTCAGCCTGCTGCCACACTCTGTAACAGCCCCCTGTCACTCTCTTTAACAGCCCCCTGTCACACTCTATAACAGCCCCTTGTCACACTCTATTACAGCCTCCTGTCACACTCGATAACAGCCTCCTCTCACAATCTATTACATCCCCCTGTCACTCTCTATAACAGCCCCCTATCACACTCTATAATAGCCTCCTGCCACACTCTATAATAGCCTCCTGTCACACTCTGTTCCAGCCCCCTGTCACTCTCTATAACAGCCTCCGTTCACACTCTATAACAGCCTCCTGTCACACTCTATTACAGTCCCCTGTCACACTCTATAACAGCCTCCTGTCACACTCGATAACAGCCGCCTCATACAATCTTTCACATACCCCTGTCACTCTCTATAACAGCCCCCTGTGACGCTCTATAACACCCTCCTGTCACTCTCTATAACAGCCCCCTGTCACTCTGTATAACAGCCCCCTGTCACACTCTATAACAGCCTCCTGTCACACTCTATAACAGGCCCCTGTCACTCTCTATAACAGCCTCCTGTCGCACTCTATAACAGCCCCCTGTCACGCTATACAACAGCCCTCTGTCACAATTTATAACAGCGCTCTGTCACTCTCTATAAAAGCCTCCTGTCACACTCGATAACAGCTTCCTCACACAATCTTTTACATCCCCCTGTCACTCTCTATAACAGCCTCCTGTCACTCTGTATAACAGCCCCCTGTCACTCTCTGTAACAGCCCCCTGTCACACTCTGCAACAGCACCTGTCACACTCTATAACTGCCTCCTGTCACACTGTATAACAGCCTCCTGTCACACTCTATAACAGCCTCCTGTCACTCTCTGTAACAGCCTCCTGTCACACTCTATAACAGCCTCCAGTCACTCTCTGTAACAGCCCCCTGTCACTCTCTGTAACAACCTCTTGTCACTCTCTATAACAGCCTCCTGTCACATTGTATAACAGCCTCCTGTCACACTCTATAACAGCCCCCTGTCATTCTCAATAACAGTCTCCGCCACGCTGTGTATCAGTCCCCTGTCACTCTCCATAACAGCCCCATGTCACTCTCTATAAGAGCCTCCTGTCACACTCTATAACAGCCCCCTGTTACTCTCTGTAACAGCCTCCTGTCACACTCTATTACAGTCCCCTGTCACACTCTATAACAGCCTCCTGACACACTCTATAACAGCCCCCTGTCACTCTCTCTTTCAGCCTGCTGCCACACTCTATAACAGACCCCGTCACTCTCTATAACAGCCCCCTGTCACTCTCTCTTTCAGCCTGCTGCCACACTCTATAACAGCCCCCTGTCACTCTCTATAACAGCCCCCTGTCACTCTCTCTTTCAGCCTGCTGCCACACTCTATAACAGCCCCCTGTCACTCTCTTTAACAGCCCCCTGTCACACTCTACAACAGCCCCTTGTCACACTCTATTACAGCCTCCTGTCACACTCGATAACAGCCTCCTCTCACAATCTATTACATCCCCCTGTCACTCTCTATAACAGCCCCCTATCACACTCTATAATAGCCTCCTGCCACACTCTATAATAGCCTCCTGTCACACTCTGTTCCAGCCCCCTGTCACTCTCTATAACAGCCTCCGTTCACACTCTATAACAGCCTCCTGTCACACTCTATTACAGTCCCCTGTCACACTCTATAACAGCCTCCTGTCACACTCGATAACAGCCGCCTCATACAATCTTTCACATACCCCTGTCACTCTCTATAACAGCCCCCTGTGACGCTCTATAACACCCTCCTGTCACTCTCTATAACAGCCCCCTGTCACTCTGTATAACAGCCCCCTGTCACACTCTATAACAGCCTCCTGTCACACTCTATAACAGGCCCCTGTCACTCTCTATAACAGCCTCCTGTCGCACTCTATAACAGCCCCCTGTCACGCTCTACAACAGCCCTCTGTCACACTCTATAACAGCGCTCTGTCACTCTCTATAAAAGCCTCCTGTCACACTCGATAACAGCTTCCTCACACAATCTTTTACATCCCCCTGTCACTCTCTATAACAGCCTCCTGTCACTCTGTATAACAGCCCCCTGTAACTCTCTATAACAGCCCCCTGACACTCTCTATAACAGCCTCCTGTCATTCTCTACAACAGCCTCATGTCACTCTCTATAACAGCCTCCTGTCACACTCTGTTCCAGCCACCTGTCACTCTCTATAACAGGCCTCTGTCACTCTCTATAATAGCCCCCTGTCACGCTCTGTATCAGCCCGGGTCACACTGTATAACAGACCCCTGTCACTTTCTATAACAGCGTCCTGTCACACTCGATAACAGTCTCTTCTCACACTGTGTTACAACCCCCTGTCACACTCTTTAACAGCCCCCTGTCACTCTCTCTTTCAGCCTGCTGCCACACTCTATAACAGCCCCCTGTCACTCTCCATAACAGCCCCCTGTCACTCTGTCTTTCAGCCTGCTGCCACACTCTATAACAGCCCCCTGTCACTCTCCATAACAGCCCCCTGTCACTCTGTCTTTCAGCCTGCTGCCACACTCTATAACAGCCCCCTGTCACTCTCTATAACAGCCCCCTGTCACACTCTATTATAGCCTCCTGTCACACTCGATAACAGCATTGTCTCACAATCTATTACATCCCCCTGTCACACTCTATAACAGCCTCTTGTCACTCTCTATAACAGCCTCCGTTCACACTCTATAACAGCCTCCTGTCACACTCTATTACAGTCCCCTGTCTCACTCTATAACAGCCTCCTGTCACAATCAATAACAGCCTCCTCATACAATCTTTTACATCCCCCTGTCACTCTCTATAACAGCCCCCTGTAACTCTCTATAACAGCCTCCTGTCACACTCTATAACAGGCCCCTGTGACGCTCTATAACAGCCTCCTGTCACACTCTGTTCCAGCCCCCTGTCACTCTCTATAACAGCCTCCTGTCACACTCTATTACAGTCCCCTATGACACTCTATAACAGCCTCCTGTCACACTCTATAACAGGCCCCTGTCACGCTCTATAACAGCCTCCTGTCACACTCTGTTCCAGCCTCCTGTCACTCTCTATAACAGCCACCTGTCACACTCTATAACAGCCCCCTGTCACACTATACAACAGCCCTCTGTCACACTCTATAACAGCCCCCTGTCACTCTCTGTAACAGCCCTCTGTCACACTCTATAACAGCGCTCTGTCACTCTCGATAAAAGCCTCCTGTCACACTCTGTTCCAGCCACCTGTCATTCTCTCTAACAGGCCTCTGTCACTCTCTATAACGTCACTCGATAACAGCCTCCTCACACAATCTTTTACATCCCCCTGTCACTCTCTACAACAGCCTCATGTCACTCTCTATAACAGCCTCCTGTCACACTCTGTTCCAGCCACCTGTCACTCTCTCTAACAGGCCTCTGTCACTCTCTATCATAGCCTCCTGTCATGCTCTGTATCAGCCCGGGGTCACACTGTATAACAGCCCCCTGTCACTTTCTATAACAGCGTCCTGTCACACTCGATAACAGCCTCTTCTCACACTATGTTACAACCCCCTGTCACTCTCTATAACAGCCTCCTGTCGCACTCTATAACAGCCCCCTGTCACACTATACAACAGCCCTCTGTCACACTCTATAACAGCGCTCTGTCACTCTCTATAAAAGCCTCCTGTCACTCTCGATAACAGCTTCCTCACACAATCTTTTACATCCCCCTGTCACTCTCTATAACAGCCTCCTGTCACTCTGTATAACAGCCCCCTGTAACTCTCTATAACAGCCCCCTGTCACTCTCTATAACAGCCTCCTGTCATTCTCTACAACAGCCTCATGTCACTCTCTATAACAGCCTCCTGTCACACTCTGTTCCAGCCACCTGTCACTCTCTATAACAGGCCTCTGTCACTCTCTATAATAGCCCCCTGTCACGCTCTGTATCAGCCCGGGTCACACTGTATAACAGACCCCTGTCACTTTCTATAACAGCGTCCTGTCACACTCGATAACAGCCTCTTCTCACACTGTGTTACAACCCCCTGTCACACTCTTTAACAGCCCCCTGTCACTCTCTCTTTCAGCCTGCTGCCACACTCTATAACAGCCCCCTGTCACTCTCCATAACAGCCCCCTGTCACTCTGTCTTTCAGCCTGCTGCCACACTCTATAACAGCCCCCTGTCACTCTCTATAACAGCCCCCTGTCACACTCTATTATAGCCTCCTGTCACACTCGATAACAGCATCGTCTCACAATCTATTACATCCCCCTGTCACACTCTATAACAGCCTCTTGTCACTCTCTATAACAGCCTCCGTTCACACTCTATAACAGCCTCCTGTCACACTCTATTATAGTCCCCTGTCTCACTCTATAACAGCTTCCTGTCACAATCAATAACAGCCTCCTCATACAATCTTTTACATCCCCCTGTCACTCTCTATAACAGCCCCCTGTAACTCTCTATAACAGCCTCCTGTCACACTCTATAACAGGCCCCTGTGACGCTCTATAACAGCCTCCTGTCACACTCTGTTCCAGCCCCCTGTCACTCTCTATAACAGCCTCCTGTCACACTCTATTACAGTCCCCTATGACACTCTATAACAGCCTCCTGTCACACTCTATAACAGGCCCCTGTCACACTCTATAACAGCCTCATGTCACTCTCTATAACAGCCTCCTGTCACACTCTGTTCCAGCCCCCTGTCACTCTCTATAACAGCCACCTGTCACACTCTATAACAGCCCCCTGTCACACTATACAACAGCCCTCTGTCACACTCTATAACAGCCCCCTGTCACTCTCTGTAACAGCCCTCTGTCACACTCTATAACAGCGCTCTGTCACTCTCGATAAAAGCCTCCTTTCACACTCTGTTCCAGCCACCTGTCATTCTCTCTAACAGGCCTCTGTCACTCTCTATAACGTCACTCGATAACAGCCTCCTCACACAATCTTTTACATCCCCCTGTCACTCTCTACAACAGCCTCATGTCACTCTCTATAACAGCCTCCTGTCACACTCTGTTCCAGCCACCTGTCACTCTCTCTAACAGGCCTCTGTCACTCTCTATAATAGCCCCCTGTCATGCTCTGTATCAGCCCGGGGTCACACTGTATAACAGCCCCCTGTCACTTTCTATAACAGCGTCCTGTCACACTCGATAACAGCCTCTTCTCACACTATGTTACAACCCCCTGTCACTCTCTATGACAGCCCCCTGTCACAGTCTGTAACAGCCCTCTGTCACACTCTATCACAGGCCCCTGTCACGCTCTATAACAGCCTCCTGTCACACTCTGTTCCAGCCCCCTGTCATTCTCTATAACAGCCTCCTGTCAAACTCTATTACAGTCCCCTATCACACTCTATAACAGCCTCCTGTCACACTCTATAACAGGCCTCTGTCATTCTCTATAACAGCCTCGTGTCACACTCTATAATAGCCCCCGTTACTCTCCGTAACAGCCCCCTGTCACTATCTCAAACAGCCTCCTGTCACTCCCTATTACAGTCCCCTGTCACTCTCTATAACAGCCTCCTGTCACATTAAATAACAGTCCCCTGTCCCACTCTATAACAACCTCCTGTCACCCTCTATTACAGTCCCCTGCCATTCTCTATAACAGCCCCCGTCACACTGTATAACAGCCCCATGTCACTCTCTATAACAGCCCCCGTCACTCTCTATAACAGCCCCCTGTCACACTCTATAACAGCCCCCTGTCACACTCTATAACAGCCCACTGTCACACTCTATAACAGCCCCCTCTCACACTCTGTAACAGACCCCGTCACCCTCTATAACGGCCCCATGTCATTCTCTATAACAGCCCCCTGTCACTGTCTATAACAGCCCCCGTCACACTCTATAACTGCCTCCTGACACACTGTATAACAGCCTCCTGTCACTCTCTGTAACAACCTCTCGTCACTCTCTATAACAGCCTCGTGTCACAATCTTTAACAGCCTCCTGTCATTCTCTATAACAGCCCCCGTCACGCTGTGTATCAGTCCCCTGTCACTCTCCATAACAGCCCCATGTCACTCTCTATAACAGCCTCCTGTCACACTCTATAACAGCCCCCTGTTACTCTCTGTAACAGCCTCCTGCCACACTCTATTGCAGGCCCCTGTCACACTCTATAACAGCCTTGTCTCACTCTCGATTACATCCCGCTGTCACTCTCTATAACAGCCTCCTGTCACACTCTATTACAGCCGCCCTGTCACACTCTATAGCAGCCGCCTGTCACACTCTCTTTCAGCCTGCTGCCACACTCTATAACAGCCCCCTGTCACTCTCTATAACAGCCGCCTGTCACACTCTATTACAGCCTCCTGTCACTCTCTATAACAGCCCCCTGTAACTCTCTATAACAGCCTCCTGTCACACTCTTTAACAGGCCCCTGTCACGCTCTATAACAGCCTCCTGTCACACTCTGTTCCAGCCCCCTGTCACTCTCTATAACAGCCTCCTGTCACACTCTATAACATCCCCCTGTCACATTATACAACAGCCCTCGGTCACACTCTATAACAGCGCTCTGTCACTCTCTATAAAAGCCTCCTGTCACACTTGATAACAGCCTCCTCACACAATCTTTTACATCCCCCTGTCACTCTCTATAACAGCCCCCTGTAACTCTCTGTAACAGCCTCCTGTAACTCTCTATAACAGCCCCCTGTCACTCTCTATAACAGCCTCCTGTCACTCTCTATAACAGCCTCATGTCACTCTCTATAACAGCCTCCTGTCACACTCTGTTCCAGCCACCTGTCACTCTCTATAACAGGCCCCTGTCAGTCTCTATAATAGCCCCCTGTCACGGTCTGTATCAGCCCGGGGTCACACTGGATATCAGCCCCCTGTCACTTTCTATAACAGCGTCTTGTCACACTCGATAACAGCCTCTTCTCACACTATGTTACAACCCCCTAGTCACTCTCTATGACAGCCCCCTGTCACAGCCTGTAACAGCACTCTGTCACACTCTATCACAGCCCCCTGTCACTCTCTATAACAGCCTCCTGTCACACTTTATAACAGCCCCCTGTCACTTTATATAACAGCAACCTGTCACGCTCTATAACAGCCCATGTGACACTCTATAACAGCCTCCTGTCACACTCTATAACAACCTCTTGTCACTCTCTGTAACAGCCTCCTGTCACTCTCTGTAACAGCCCCCTGTCACTATCTCAAACAGCCTCCTGTCACTCCCTATTACAGACCCCTGTCACTCTCTATAACAGCCTCCTGTCACACTCTATAACAGTCCCCTGTACCACTCTATAACAGCCTCCTGTCACACTCTATTACAGTCCATGCCATTCTCTATAACAGCCCCATGTCACACTGTATAACAGCCCCATGTCACTCTCTATAACAGCCCCCTGTCACGCTCTGTATCAGCCCCGTTTCACCCTCTATAACAACCCCCGTCACTCTCTATGTCAGCCCCCTGTCACTCTCTATAACAGCCTCCTGTCACACTCTATAACAGCCCCCTGTTACTCTCTGTAACAGCCTCCTGTCACTCTCTATAACTGCCCCCTGTAACTCTCTATAACAGGCTCCTGTTATACACTACAATAGCCTCCTGTCACGCTCTGTATCAGCCCCGTGTCACCCTCTATAACAACCCCCGTCACTCTCTATGTCAGCCCCCTGTCAGTCTCTATAACAGCCTCCTGTCACACTCTATAACAGCCCCCTGTCACTCTCTATAACAGCCATCTGTCACACTCTATTACAGCCTCCTGTCACACTCTTTAACAGGCCCCTGTCACACTCTATAACATCCCCCTGTCACACTATACAACAGCCCTCTGTCACACTCTATAACAGCGCTCTGTCACTCTCTATAAAAGCCTCCTGTCACACTTGATAACAGCCTCCTCACACAATCTTTTACATCCCCCTGTCACTCGCTATAACAGCCCCCTGTAACTCTCTATAACAGCCTCATGTAACTCTCTATAACAGCCTCCTGTCACACTCTATTACAGTCCCATGTCACACTCTCTAACAGCCTCGTGTCACTCTCTATAACTGCCCCCTGTCACTTTATATAACAGCCCCCTGTCACGCTCTATAACGGCCCCCTGTCACTCTCTATAACTGCCCCCTGTAACTCTCTATAACAGGCTCCTGTTATACTCTACAACAGCCTCCTGTCACGCTCTGTATCAGCCCTGTGTCACCCTCTATAAGAACACCCGTCACTCTCTATGTCAGCCCCCTGTCACTCTCTATAACAGCCTCCTGTCACACTTTATAACAGCCCCCTGTCACTTTATATAACAGCAACCTGTCACGCTCTATAACAGCCCACGTGACACTCTATAACAGCCTCCTGTCACACTCTATAACAGCCTCTTGTCACTCTCTGTAACAGCCTCCTGTCACTCTCTGTAACAGCCCCCTGTCACTATCTCAAACAGCCTCCTGTCACTCCCTATTACAGACCCCTGTCACTCTCTATAACAGCCTCCTGTCACACTCTATAACAGTCCCCTGTACCACTCTATAACAGCCTCCTGTCACACTCTATTACAGTCCATGCCATTCTCTATAACAGCCCCATGTCACACTGTATAACAGCCCCATGTCACTCTCTATAACAGCCCCCTGTCACGCTCTGTATCAGCCCCGTTTCACCCTCTATAACAACCCCTGTCACTCTCTATGTCAGCCCCCTGTCACTCTCTATAACAGCCTCCTGTCACACTCTATAACAGCCCCCTGTTACTCTCTGTAACAGCCTCCTGTCACTCTCTATAACTGCCCCCTGTAACTCTCTATAACAGGCTCCTGTTATACACTACAATAGCCTCCTGTCACGCTCTGTATCAGCCCCGTGTCACCCTCTATAACAACCCCCGTCACTCTCTATGTCAGCCCCCTGTCAGTCTCTATAACAGCCTCCTGTCACACTCTATAACAGCCCCCTGTCACTCTCTATAACAGCCATCTGTCACACTCTATTACAGCCTCCTGTCACACTCTTTAACAGGCCCCTGTCACACTCTATAACATCCCCCTGTCACACTATACAACAGCCCTCTGTCACACTCTATAACAGCGCTCTGTCACTCTCTATAAAAGCCTCCTGTCACACTTGATAACAGCCTCCTCACACAATCTTTTACATCCCCCTGTCACTCGCTATAACAGCCCCCTGTAACTCTCTATAACAGCCTCCTGTAACTCTCTATAACAGCCTCCTGTCACACTCTATTACAGTCCCATGTCACACTCTCTAACAGCCTCGTGTCACTCTCTATAACTGCCCCCTGTCACTTTATATAACAGCCCCCTGTCACGCTCTATAACGGCCCCCTGTCACTCTCTATAACTGCCCCCTGTAACTCTCTATAACAGGCTCCTGTTATACTCTACAACAGCCTCCTGTCACGCTCTGTATCAGCCCTGTGTCACCCTCTATAAGAACACCCGTCACTCTCTATGTCAGCCCCCTGTCACTCTCTATAACAGCCTCCTGTCACACTCTATAACAGCCCCCTGTTACTCTCTGTAACAGCCTCCTGTCACACTCTATTACAGTCCCCTGTCACACTCTCTAACAGCCTCGTGTCACTCTCTATAACTGCCCCCTGTCACTTTATATAACAGCCCCCTGTCACGCTCTATAACGGCCCCCTGTCACTCTGTATAACTGCCCCCTGTAACTCTCTATAACACGCTCCTGTTATACTCTACAACAGCCTCCTGTCACTTTATGTAACAGCCTCCTATCACACTCCATAACAGCCCCCTGTCACACTCTATAACAGCCTACTGTCACACTCTACTACAGTCTTCTGTCACTCTCTGTAACACCCTCTTGTCGCTCTCTATAACTGCCCCCTGCCACACTCTATAACAGCCCCCTGTCACACTCTATAACAGCCTCCTGTCACACTCTATTACATTCCCCTGTCACTCTCTATAACAGCCCTCGTCACACTCTATAACAGCCCCATATCAGGCTCTATAACAGCCCCCTGTAACACTCTATAACACCCCTTCTCACAGTCTATAACAGCCCCCTGTCACTCTCTATAACAGCCTTGTCTCACACTCGATTACATCCCTCTGTCACTCTCTATAACAGCCCCAGGTCACACTCTATTACAGCCCCCTGTCACACTCTATAACAGCCCCCGTCACACTTTATAACAGTCCCCTGTCACACTCTCTAACAGCCTCCTGTCATACTCTATAACATTCCCCTGTCACACTATACAACAGCCCGCTGTCACACTCTATAACAGCGCTCTGTCACTCTCTATAAAAGCCTCCTGTCACACTCGATAACAGCCTCCTCACACAATCTTTTGCATCCCCCGTCACTCTCTATAACAGCCCCCTGTAACTCTCTATAACAGCCTCCTGTAACTCTCTATAACAGCCCCCTGTCACTCTCTATAACAGCCTCCTGTCCCTCTCTACAACAGCCTCATGTCACTCTCTATAACAGCCTCCTGTCACACTCTGTTCCAGCCACCTGTCACTCTCTATAACAGCCCCCTGTAACTCTCTATAACAGCCTCCTGTCAAACTCTATAACAGCCTCCTGTCACACTCTGTTCCAGCCCCCTGTCACACTTTATAACAGTCCCCTGTCACACTATACAACAGCCCGCTGTCACACTCTATAACAGCGCTCTGTCACTCTCTATAAAAGCCTCCTGTCACACTCGATAACAGCCTCCTCACACAATCTTTTGCATCCCCCGTCACTCTCTATAACAGCCCCCTGTAACTCTCTATAACAGCCTCCTGTCACTCTGTATAACAGCCCCCTGTAACTCTCTATAACAGCCTCCTGTTACACTCTATATCAGCCCCCTGTCACTCTCTATAACAGCCTCCTGTCACTCTCTGCAACAGCCTCATGTCACTCTCTATAACAGCCTCCTGTCACACTCTGTTCCAGCCACCTGTCACTCTCTATAATAGCCCCCTGTCACTCTCTATAATAGCCCCCTGTCACGCTCTGTATCAGCCCAGGGTCACACTGTATAACAGCCCCCTGTCACTTTCTATAACAGCGTCCTGTCACACTTGATAACAGCCTCTTCTCACACTGTGTTATAACCCCCTGTCACTCTCTATGACAGCCCCCTGTCACAGTCTGTAACAGCCCTCTGTCACACTCTATCACAGGCCCCTGTCACTCTTTATAACAGCCTCCTGTCACACTCTATAACAGCCCCCTGTGACACTCTATAACAGCCTCTTGTCACTCTCTGTAACAGCCTCCTGTCACTCTCTGTAACAGCCCCCTGTCACTATCTCAAACAGCCTCCTGTCACTCCCTATTACAGTCCCCTGTCACTCTCTATAACAGCCTCCTGTCACACTCTATAAGAACCCCCTGTCACACTCTATAACAGCCCCCTGTCACACTCTATAACAGTCCCCTGTCACACTCTATAACAGCCTACTGTCACACTCTACTACAGTCCCCTGTTACTCTCTGTAACAGCCCCCTGTCACTCTCTGTAACACCCTCTTGTCACTCTCTATAACAGCCCCCGTCACACTCTATAACAGCCTCTTGTCACTCTCTGTAACAGCCTCCTGTCACTCTCTGTAACAGCCCCTTGTCACCATCTCAAACAGCCTCCTGTCACTCCCTGTTACAGTCCCCTGTCACTCTCTATAACAGCCTCCTGTCACACTCTATAAGAACCCCCTGTCACACTCTATAACAGTCCCCTGTCCCACTCTATAACAGCCTCCTGTCACACTCTATTACAGTCCCCTGCCATTCTCTATAACAGCCCCATGTCACTCTCTATAACAGCCTCCTGTCACACTCTATAACACCCCCTCTCACAGTCTATAACAGCCCCCTGTCACCTTCTCCAACAGCCTCCTGCCACACTCTATAACAGAGATAATGGGAACTGCAGATGCTGGAGAATTCCAAGATAATAAAATGTGAGGCTGGATGAACACAGCAGGCCAAGCAGCATCTCTGGAGCACAAAAGCTGACGTTTCGGGCCTAGACCCTTCATCAGAGAGGAGGATGGGGTGAGGGTTCTGGAATAAATAGGGAGAGAGGGGGAGGCGGACTGAAGATGGAGAGTAAAGAAGATAGGTGGAGAGAGTATAGGTGGGGAGGTAGGGAGGGGATAGATCAGTCCAGGGAAGACGGACAGGTCAAGGAGGTGGGATGAGGTTAGTAGGTAGATGGGGGTGCGGCTTGGGGTGGGAGGAAGGGATGGGTGAGAGGAAGAACAGGTTAGGGAGGCAGAGACAGGTTGGACTGGTTTTGGGATGCAGTGGGTGGGGGGGGAAGAGCTGGGCTGGTTGTGTGGTGCAGTGGGGGGAGGGGATGAACTGGGCTGGTTTTGGGATGCAGTGGGCGAAGGGGAGATTTTGAAGCTGATGAAATCTACATTGATACCATTGGGCTGCAGTGTTCCCAAGCGGAATATGAGTTGCTGTTCCTGCAACCTTCGGGTGGCATCATTGTGGCTCTGCAGGAGGCCCATGATGGACATGTCATCTAAAGAATGGGAGGTGGAGTGGAAATGGTTTGCGACTGGGAGGTGCAGTTGTTTGTTGCGAACCGAGCGGAGGTGTTCTGCAAAGCGGTCCCCAAGCCTCCGCTTGGTTTCACCAATGTAGAGGAAGCCACACCGGGTACAGTGGATACAATATACCACATTGGCAGATGTGCAGGTGAACATCTACTTAATATTTAAGGTCATCTTGGGGCCTGGGATAGGGGTGAGGGAGGAGGTGTGGGGGCAAGTGTAGCACTTCCTGCGGTTGCAGGGGAAGGTGCCGGGTGTGGTGGGGTTGGAGGGCAATGTGGAGCAGACAAGGGAGTCACGCAGAGAGTTGTCTCTCCAGAAAGCAGACAAGGGTGGAGATGGAAAAATGTCTTTGGTGGTGGGGTCGGATTGTAGATGGCGGAAGTGTCGGAGGATGATGCGTTGTATCTGGAAGTTGGTGGCGTGGTATGTGAGGACGAGGGGGATCCTCTGGGGGTGGTTGTGGCGGGGGCGGGGTGTGAGGGATGTGTTGCGGGAAATGCAGGAGACACAGTCAAGGGTGTTCTCGACCACTGCAGGGGGAAAGTTGCGGTCCTTGAAGAATGTGGACATCTGGGATGTGCAGGAGTGGAATGCCTCATCCTGGGAGCAGATGCGGTGGAGGCAGAGGAATTGGGAATAGGGGATGGAATTTTTTCAGGAGGGTGGGTGGGAGGATGTGTATTCTAGGTAGCTGTGAGAGTCAGTGGGCTTGAAATGGACATCAGTTTCTAGCTGGTTCCCTGAGATAGAGACTGAGAGGTCCAGGAAGGTGAGGGATGTGATACAATGGTATCAATGTGGACTTCACCAGTTTCAAAATCTCCCCTTCCCCCACCGCATCCCAAAACCAGCCCAGTTCGTCCCCTCCCACCACTGCACCACACAATCAGCCAAGCTCTTGCCCTCCACCCACTGCATCCCAAAACCAGCCCAGCCTGTCTCTGCCTCCCTAACCTGTTCTTCCTCTCACCTACACCCTCCTCCCACCTCAAGCCGCACCTCCATTTCCTACCTAATAACCTCATCCCACCTCCTTGACCTGTCCGTCTTCCCTGGACTGACCTATCCCCTCCCTACCTCCCCACCTATACTCTCCTCTCCACCTATCTTCTTTTCTCCATCTTCAGTCCGCCTTCCCCTCTCTCCCTATTTATTCCAGAACCCTCTCCCCATCCCCCTCTCTGATGAAGGGTCTAGGCCCAAAACGTCAGCTTTTGTGCTCCTGAGATGCTGCTTGGCCTGCTGTGTTCATCCAACTCCACGCTTTGTTATCTCGGATTCTGCAGCATCTGCAGTTCCCATTATCTCGAATCTATTGCTTATTGTCAGTGTAAAAACCCATTTGCTTCACTTGGGAAGGAAATTGCTATCCTTGCCTCGTCTGGCCTACATGTGACTCCAAACCAACAACAATGTGGTTGACTCTTACCTGCCCTCTGGGCCATTAGGGATGTAAATTAATGTTGTTTGGTCAGAAATGCCCTCGTCCTTTGAATGAATGAAGGAAATAAAAGTATGAGATGTTGCATTTTGGGAGATCAAATGTTAAGGACAAATATACAGTTAATGGCAGGACCCTGAAAGGCATTGATGTACAGGGGGATCTTGGGGTTCAAGTCCATAGCTTCCTGAAAGTGGCCACGCAAGTAAACAGGGTGGTAAAGAAGTGGTATGGCATGCTTGCCTTTATTGGTTGGGGAATTGAGCACAGGAGTCAGGATGTCATGTTGCAGCTTTATAGAACTTTGGTTAGGCTACTCTTAGAGTATTACGTCCAATTCTGGTCATCGCATTACAGGAAGGGTGTGGAGGCTTTGGACAGGGTGCAGAAGAGGTTTACCAGGATGCTGCCTGGATTAGAGGGTATGAGATTTAAGGAGAGGCTCGAAAAACTCCGGCTGTTTTCTCAGGAGCGACAGAGGCTGAGGGGAGATTAAACAGAAGTGAAAACATATGAGATGCATGGATAGGGTTGGTGGTCAGAATCTTTTTGCCAGAGTTGAAATGTCTAATACCAGGGAGCGTGCATTTAAGGTCAGACAGGGTAAGTTCAAAGGAGATGTGAGGAACAAGTTTTTTTTACACAAAGGGTGGTAGGGGTCTGGAACACAAAGCCCGGCATGATGGTGCAATTGACTAAGCGTTGGTGGGGGAGGGAGTGGGATGTTTGCGGATGTGGTGCCAATCAAGTGGCTGCTTTGTCCTGGCTGGTGTCATGCTTCTTGAGTGTTGCTGGGGCTGCACCCATCCAGGCAAGTGGGGAGTATCCCATCACACTCCTGGCTTGTGCCTTGTAGATGGTGGACAGGCTTTGGAGAGTCAGGAGGTGAGTTACTCGCCACAGGATTCCCAGCCTCTGACCTGCTCATGTAGCCGCTGTGTTTATGTGGTGAGTGCAGTTGAGTTTGTGGTCAATGATAATCCCCAGGATGTTAATGGTGGGAGTAGTATTTGGATTGTCTCTTATTGATACTCGACATTTGTGTGGCACGCATGTCACTTGCCACTTGTCAGCCCAAGCCTGGATATTGTCACGGACTGCTTCAGGGTCTGAGGAGTCACAGATGGTGCTGAACATTGTGCAATCAACAGCAAACATTCCCAAATCTGATCTTATTGATGCCACACTTGGTCAACTGCAGCCTCGGTATCAAGGGCTGTCACTCTCACCTCACCTCTGGAATTCAGCTCTTTTGTCCAATCTCACTTCGTATCTGAAACTATGTCATGTTTCTCTTTCCTGGGAACCTGCTGCCCCTGCAGTGGCTTATCGACCAGCTCAGCCTGGTTCCTTTGCACGTCAACTCTTCGACAAGGTCCCTCACGGCAGGCTGATACAGAAGGGAAAGTCACATGGGGTCAGAGGTGAGCTTGCAAGATGGATAAAAAACTGGCTCGGTGATAGAAGACAGAGGGCAGCAGTGGAAGCATGTGTTTCTGAATGGAGGGCTGTGACTCGTGGTGTTCCTCAGGGATCAGCTTTGGCGCCTTCGCTGTTTGTAATGTATATAAATGATTTGGAGGAGAATGTAACTGGTCTGATTAGTAAATTTTCCAATGACACAAAGGTTGATAGAATTGTGGATAGTGACGAGGACTGTCAAAGGATACAGTTGGATATAGATCAGTTGGTGACTTGGGCAGAGAGATGGCAGATGGAGTTTAATTCAGAAAAATGTGAAGTAATGCATTTCGGAAGGTCAAATCCGATCGAACATGTACAGTAAATGGCAGAACCCTTAAGAGTACTGATAGGAAGAGGGATCTGGGTGTACAGGCACACAGGTCACTGAAAGTGGCAACACAGGTGGAGAAGGTCGTCAACAAGGCATATGGCATGCTTACCTTCATCAGTCGGGGTATTGAGTTTAAAACTTGGCAGATAATTTTGCAGCTTTGTAGAACCTTAGTTAGGCTGCGTTTGGAATACTGTATTCAATTCTGCTCACCACACTACCAGAAGGATGTGGTGGCTTTGGAGAGGGTACAGAAAAGATTTACCAGGATGTTGCCTGGTATGGAGGGCATTAGCTATGAGGAGAGGTTGGAGAAACCTGGGCTGTTCTCACTGGAACGATGGAGGTTGAGGGGCAACCTGATAAAGGTCTACAGGATTATGAAGGGCATGGACAGAGTGGACAGTCAGAAGCTTTTTCCCAGGGTAGAGGAGTCAGTTACAAGGAGCCATGGGTTTAAGGTGCGAGGGGCATAGTTTAAAGGTGATGTACGAGGCAAGTTTTTTACGCAGAGGGTGGTGCGTGCCTGGAACTCACTGTTAGGGGAGGTAGTGGAAGCAGTTGCTGCAGTGAATTTTAAAGGCCTTCTTGACAAATTACATGAATAGGATGGGAATAGAGGGATGCAGTTCCCGGGAAGGTAGGGGGTTTTAGTTGTGATGGGCAGCAGGTCAGTGTAGGGTTGGCAGGGTGAAGGGCCTGTTCCTGTACTGTAATTTCCTTTGTTCTTTCTTTGTTCTTTCCAGCCTCTCACCTCGCAAGAATTACTCTGTACATCTGTTTCTCCAAGCAAGGTGCATAACCTCGCACGTTTTCACATTATATTCCATCTGCCGTGTTCTGGCCCATTCACTGAGTTGTCCACATCCTCCTGAACCTGTTTTACATCTTCCACATAACACATATTCACCATTAGTTATGTATCATTCACAAATTTGAAAGGATTAATTTTGATCCTCACCTCCAAAATCATAGACACATAGAAAATAGGTGCGGAGTAGGCCATTTGGCCTGTTGAGCCTGCACTCCCATTCAATAGGATCATGGCTGCACATGCAATCTCAGTATCCCACTCCCACCCTCTCCCCATTATCCTTGTTTCCTTTAGACTCATGGGCCACATCCAGCTCCCTCTTGAATATATTTAATGAACTAGCCCCAACAGCTTCCCGTGGGAGAGAATTCCACAGGTTCACAACTCTGAGTGAGGAAATTCTTCCTCATCTCAGTCCTGAATGGCTTATCCCTTACTTCCCCAACATCTGGAACATTCTTCCCAAATCTAGCCGATCCAATTCCATCAGGATTTTACATGTTTCTGTGAGATCCCCCTCATTCTTTTAAATTCCTAGTGAATACAAGGCCAGTCGATCCAGTCTTTCCTCATATGTCAGTCCTGCCATCCCAGGAATCTGTCTGGTGCACCTTCGCTGGTCTCCCTCAATAGCATCAATGTCCTTCTTCAGACTGTGACATGAAAACAGCTCACATTACTCAAAGTGTGGCCTCACCAAGGCCCTGTATAACTGCAACAGGATATCCTTACTCCGATACTCAAATTCTCTCGCTATGAAGGCCACATGTCATTAGCTTTCCTCACCGCCTGCTGCACCTGTTTACCAACCTTCAGTGGCTGTTCCACCATGGCACCCAGGTCTCGTTGCACTTCACCTTCTCCTAACCTGCCACCGTTTAGATAATCATCTGCCTTCACTGTTGTTGTGACCAAAATGGGTGACCTCACACTTATCCACAGTACATTGCATTTGCCAGGCAATTACCCTCTCAGCCAGTCTATCCACGTTACCCTGCTCCACATCCTCCTCACAGCACACACTGCCACCCAGCTTAGTGTCATCTGCAGATTTGAAGATATTGTATTCAATTCCTTCATCCAAATTATTAATGTGTATTGTGAACAGCTGGGGTCCCAGCACTGAACTCAGCCTTACTGCCTGCCACTCTGAAAAGGACCTGTTTATTTCAGTTCTGACTCTTACTCTGTCACCATTTTCCACATGCCCAGTTATGACATCCTTAATAGTTGACTTCAGCATTTTCCACACCACTGATGGCAGGTTAACAGGCTTATAATTCTCTATTTTTCTCTCTCCCTCCTTTTTTAAAGGGCTCGGTTGCATTAGCCATCTTCCAGTCCACTGGATCTTTTCCAGAGTCTACAGAATACTGGAAAATGTTCACCAATGCATCCGTTTTTTTCCAGGGCCACTTCCTTAAGTACCCTGGGATGCAGAGCATCAGGCCCTGGAGAGTTATCATGTTTTAATCCCATCAATTTCCCCAATACCATTTCCTGACTAATAAAGATTTTCTTCAGTTTCTCCTTCATTTTGACCCTGTGTGCCCTACCAATCCCAAAAAGGTATTTGATTTCTCCTTAGTGAAAACCGATCTAACGTATTTGTTCAGAGATAATGGGAACTGCAGATTCTGGAGAATCCAAGATAACAAAGTGTGGAGCCGGATGAACACAGCAGGCCCAGCAGCATCTCAGGAGCATAAAAGCTGACGTTTCGGGCCTAGACCCTTCATCAGAGCTCTGAAACGTCAGCTTTTGTGCTCCTGAGATGCTGCTTGCCTTGCTGTGTTCATTCAGCCCCACACTTTACAATAAAGTATTTGTTCAACTGGTCTACCATTTCTTTGTTGCCCATTATGGGTTTACCTGAGTCTAACTGCAAGGAGCCTACATTTATCGTCGCCAGTGTTTGTCTCTTCATGTATCTATAGAAGCTTTTGCAGTCAGTTTTTATGTTTTCTGCAAGCTTATATTCAAATTCTATCACTGATTAATATTGTGAAACATGGGGGCCCAAACACTGATCGATGTGACGTCCCACTCATCAGAGACTGTTACGTGAGAATGACCCAGTTATTCGCTGTCTTGTCTCTGTTAGTCAATCATGAACCTCTGTCAATACATTACCTCCTGTACTTTGTGCTTTAATCTTTCTACCCAGTCTTTCATGGGGACTTTATTATTAGCCTTTTAAAAATCTAAGTGTTTTATGTTCATTGGCTGTACTTTATCAACTTTGCCCACAATATCTTGAAGAAGAAGTTCATTGAAAATAATTTCCCATTCAGAAATCCACGCTGATGATTCCAGCATTTTCTCCTCCCGATGGAAGACTAACAGGCCTGTAGGTGGTTGTATTCTTATTAAACAGTGACATTTACTATCTTCCAATCTACAGGACTCATGTCAGAATCAGATGAATTTTGGAAGATATTCCCCAAAACAGCGTTTACGTCCACAGCCACTTCCTGCAACACACTCAGATGTAAACTGTTCGGTCCAGGGGATTTATAAACTTTCAGGCTCATTAATTTCCCCAGCACACCTTCTTCCTAAAGCTGATTTCCTTCAACTCTTCATTCTCATTGGCCACCTAGACCTCTAATTCTGGAATGTTTCTTGTATCCCCTTCAGACATGAAGTAATTATTACAATTCTCTGCCATTTCTCTATTCCCCACGGTAACTTTCCTGACTCTGCTGTAATGGGCACACATTCATTTTAGCCAAATGTTTCCTGTTTATGTACCCATAGAAGCTTTTACAGTCCATTTTTCTGTTTTACTAGATTACATTCATGCTGTGTTCCATCTTTCCTTATTTGTTTCTTCATCTTCCATTGCTGTATCCTATAAAAGTCCCAATCCTCAGGTTTACAGCTTTTTCTGGCAACTTTACAGATGTTTTCCTTTAATCTAATGCAATCTTGAATTTCCTTGATTAACAATGTATGATGGAGCTTTACAGGAAGCAGATGTTAAAAATAAGTAAAAAGTAAACTGTCACATTGGAGCAAACTTATCAGGTTTATTCAGCATAAACAACAAACAAGAATAAACACAAGATGCCATTCCTCCTTTCAGCAACGGAGAGCAAAGTACCCAAAAAACCTCGACTAGACTTAGCTCGGAGACTGTCCTCCCTGACTGTGGAAACTCTCTGGACCTCTGCTGCCTGCTTTGTTTCCTTGGACTTCTCAGATATTGAGTTGAAGTTCCTTGAAAATCTATTTTCTCTCCATAACAAGGACCACGGTGCCCACATGCTGCATCGAGATCACATTGAACTTGGAAGAATTGTAAACTGTGAGAAGGACTGTGTGGAACTTCAAAAGGTCATGGACAGGTTGGGGGAGTTGGGGGCTGGTGGTTGTAGGGGGCTGATGGGTTCAATGCAGAGAAGTGTGGAGTGAGGCATGTTGGCTGGAAGAATAGTCAAGATCTTTTCCCCAGGGTAGGGGATTCGAAAACTGGAGGGCATAGGTTTAAGATAAGGGGGAAGAATTTAAAATGGACATGAAGGGGCAACTTTTTCACATACAGCATGCTATACATATGGAACAAGCTGCCAGAGGAAGTGGGAGAGGTGAGTACAATTATAACATTTCAAAGACATTTGGACAGGTACATGGATAGGAAAGGTTTAGAGGAATACGGACCAAATGAGGGGAAAAGGGACAAGCTCTGTTAAGGAAACTTAGTTGACATGGGGTGATTATTTGGGTCATTACAGTGCACTGTATAAGGGGAAAGACAGGACGTTGGCTCGAGGGGACAGAACAGTTACAGGCATGATGGGCTGAATGGCTGCCTTCTGCACTATACCAATTCTGAGAGTCTGTACTGCCTTATACCAGGAAGTATGAACGGCTTCCTTCCTTTACCACTATCTGAGCCACTTAACTCACACCAGAATAATCACAATTCAAGCTGCATGCCCTCACACTTCCCCCACGTCACATTGCACCTGCCATGTCCTTTCACACTCACTTGGCCCGTTATATCCCTCTGCAAACTCTTTGTGCCACCTTCACCACTTGCCTTCCCTTCCACAGGAAGGACAAAAGAACAACATTTTAGAAGCTTCTGGGTGACCACTTAAAATGCCAGAGTGTAGCCAGCTACAGGACGCGTGCAAGTCCATGGGGTTCGTGCAGTTTGGTGTTTGTATGTCATCATAGCTATGGTGGGCTGAATGGCCTGTTTCTGTGCTGTATGACTCGAAGACTATCTGAACTGAATATTATTGAAATGGGCAAAGACTGCAAAGAAGCGACAGATCAGAGGGATCTAGGAGTATTTCTACAGCTGGAAAAATGTGAACAGTTTCGGGGCCCCATATCTAAGGAAAGATAGATTGGTATTGGAGGCAGTCTGGAGAAGGTTCACTTTGGCTGATCCTGGGTCGGGAGGGATTACCTAATGAAGCAGATTAAGGTGGGCCTGTACACATCAGAAATGAGACGAATGAGAGCCGACCTTATTGAAACAATGAAAATCCTGCAGGAACTTGATGGTGTAGATGCAAAGAGGCTGCCTCCCCTTGTGAGAGAGTTAAGGATAAGAGGACATCAGCCCAGAATAGGGGATCGCCAACTGAGGGGGGAGATGAGGAGGAATTACTTCTCTCGGATGGGAGTGAATTTGTGGAATTCTTTACCAGAGCAGGCTGTCGAGGCTGTGTTGTTAGGATATTCCAGGCAGAGATAGAGTCTATTAATCAGGAAGGGGATTGGGAGTGATGGGGAAAAGGCAGGAAAGTGGAGTTGAGGATGATCAGATCAGCGTTTTGGAACTTCTTTCATGGGTTTCCGTGAGAAGGCATCGATTCTCCAGCTGTCACTCCTCTTCAGCATTGCTCAGGGAGAAAGTCGATGGAGTGGATTTGGATGGAATCGTTGATTGACTTGTGGGGATTTGGAATAATTCGCAAGGACATTATTATCCATTTGGCAATGCCCGAACTGCAGAGAGAAGACAGGAGTCGAATCAATGATTAAAAAGCAGTAAATGATCATTGGTTCAGTAAATGTCAAGAATGTGTTCCGTGTTACAGCGTCATTCAACCTTTTGCTGCTATAATTTACAACCAATGAAGCCAGATACCCACTCCCACACACCAACCCCAGGAACCACCCCTACACCCCCGAAAACAGCCCCAGAGACCACTCAACACAATGTCCACACACACACACACACACACACACACACATGCACACACTCGCACAGACACACACGCGCGCGCCACACACACACACACACACACACACACACACAGCAGACAACTACCCCGCATCCCTGAAAACACCCCCAGAGACCACCCAACACAATGTCCCCCCACAGACACAAACTCACACAGACACACACACACACTCACTCACACACTCACACACACACACACACGCACATGCCGGGATAAACACACACACACACAGACACAAAAACACACACACAGACGTTCACACACACACACACACACACACACACACACTCGCACAGGCACACACACATTCACACACACAGACACATATACACGCACACACGTTCACACACACACACACTCGCACAGACAGACACACACACGCGCACACATACACTCACACACAGACACAGACACACGCACACACACAAGCACACCCACACACACCCAGACACGCACACAAAAGACACACACAAACTCACACACACACAAACACACACACATACACACGCACACACACACACAGCTGACACCTACCCCCACACACCAACCCCAGACACTAGCCGCACACCCCCAAAGACCACCGAACACAATTTACATTTACACACACAGGCACACCCACACACAGACACAGACATAGACACACACATACACACACACACACAGACATACAGGCACACACACACAGACGCAGACAGATGCACACACATTCACACACACACACACACACAAATAGACACAAAAGATACACACAACCACAAACACACACACACAGACACACACACTCACACACACACACACACACACACACACACACACAAATAGACACAAAAGATACACACAACCACAAACACACACACACAAACACACACACACACACAAATACACACAAAAGATACACACAACCACAAACACACACACACAGACACACACACACTCACACACACACGCACTCTCACGCACACACACACTCGCACAGAGACACACACACAGACACACACACACTCACACACACACACACTCACACGCACGCACACACACTCGCACAGACAGAGACACACACACACACACAAGACACCTACCCCCACACACCAACCCCAGACACCAGCCGCACACCCCCAAAGACCACCGAACACAATTTACATTTACACACACAGGCACACCCACACACAGACACAGACATAGACACACACATACACACACACACACAGACATACAGGCACACACACACAGACGCAGACAGATGCACACACATTCACACACACACACACACACACACACACACACAAGATACCTACCCCCACACACCAACCACAGACACCAGCCGCACACCCCCAAAGACCACCGAACACACACTCACACACACACAGAAACACACACACAGAAACACACAAAGCCACACATGCGCGCGCACACTCACACACAGACACACGCGCACACACGTTCACACACACACACACACACACACACACACACACACACACACACACACACACACACACGGACAGTGTGGCAGAGACCACGAAACATAATGTCCCCACACACACAGACACACACAAGCGCGCACACACACACACCCAGACACACACACAAAAGACACACACACTCACAAACTTGGATACAGAATTGGCTGGCCAACAGAAGACAGCGTGTGGTAGTAGAAG